>NC_043706.1:15151861-15179099 GCF_006229205.1 Suricata suricatta | reverse complement strand
CCCGCCCCCGCCGCCGCGGGCTCCCGGAGGGCGCCGTGCGGGGCCCAGGGACCCAGCCCGGCTCCTCCCCGGCCCCGCCCCGCGCGCCTCCGGCCCCTCCGCGGCTTCCCTTTCTTCGCCCTCACCTCCCCCCTCCCCTCCGCGCCTCCTCCCAAGCCCCGCCCCAAGCGGGCCAATAAATCCACCCGGGCCGGGCGCGCCGCGAGGGGCTCAGCGTCGGTCCCCGGGAGGGGAGCGGCGAGCGCCCGGCGCGGGGGAGTGCGGGGAGGAGGGGAGGACCCAGCGAGGTGTGAGCGGCGCGGCGGGAGCGTTTCCTACGTGCCGAGAACACCCTGGGGAAGCTTTCCAGGCATTCCCTCTTCATCCCCGCGCTAACCGTAAGGTTCTTGGAAACCCACTTAACTGATGATGTAATTGAGCCCCGGGAAGGCAGGATAAGTGACTCGCGCAAGGTCACACAATAGGCGAGCAGCCGGCCTGCTACTGGAGTCCAGGCTAGGCTCCAGAGTTTGACCGGTGAGCTGGAGAGTTCTCTCTCCTTCTAAGAGACCTTGCTGCAGTCGTGGGCCACCCTTCCCGTCGCGCACGCCGGGTCCAGCCGCCTTCCAGTCTTGTTAACAAGCTCTGCTTTCCCCGCGAGACCAGCCCCTGCTATGTGAGGGGGTCCCCGAAACAGCTGCGGCACGTGAGTCCACGTCGAGGTTCCGAGACGAAGAGGACGCCCTGGCCAGAAGCTATGTCAGTTGCTAGGCTTCTTTTGCAGCTTCCGGTGGCCTCCACTCCCTGATCTCTTCCCCCCCCCCCCCGCCCCCACCTCTGCTCCTTCGGAGGGAGGGGGGGCAGGCTAAAGCGCGCTCTGCATCCCGGGAGCCGTGGGAATCCTGCGCCTGTCTAGTTTCCCATATCCTCAACACTGATCACACGGACATGTGCGTAGAAAGCACTCAATAAACATTGGCTACATAAATGAATGAATGTTCACCGAGGGTCCGCTTTGTGTCCACTTGGTGCTGGGATGCGTGACCTAAAGCGGAAAGGGACCTGGCTTCTAGCTCAAAGTCTCTTGAGAGGTCAGGGATCCTGGCCTGCCCCTGTCTTCAGCACTCAGCTCCATGTGGCACATGGTCGGTTTCAACAGAGGAGCGGAAAACGTGACACTTGCAAGCATTGCACTAGTAACCACTGGCAAAGAGGCAGGCGCATAAAAGAGAGCAGGATACCAGAAAGGCTCCTGTGTTGCAGTGGAGGGAGGTGGCGACCTCAGGGCCTTAGAAGAAAGGCACAGAGGACACAGAGTGCTCTGAGTGGCTGCCAAGGGCCTGAGAAGGTCTGAGACAAAAAGACAGGCTGCTTTGGAGCAGCGGTTTCGTAAAAGAGAAAGCAGGAAGGCCGACCCGGGTAAGGGGTGCGGGCAATGGTGTCAGACAGGAGGCACCAACTTGGCGTACAAGAGGCCAGGTCGTAAGTCCGGAAGGCAGCGGCTCAGGGGGTGTGCGGCTTGGTGTGGGGGCTGGAAACAACCACAGCTCCTGGGGTTGACTCTGGGCTCTGCCATTTACCAGCCATGGGACCTTCCCGAATGACTTCATCTTTTTGTGCCCCCCCCCCATTACGTGTGCTAAATCAGGGTAATAACGGCATATACAAAGGATTTTGGAGGATTATCAAGTCTTTAGAATAGTGTCTGACTCATAGTAAGCTCTAGATAAACAAATATGCTAAATAAATATGGAGAGGGGTCTGTCACCAACATCACTTCTTGATATGAGAGACAGCTGTACAAGGGCAGCAATATCGAGCCAATGAGAGGGAGTTTCGTTTGTGTTCTTTTCTTTATTTTTTAAATGCTTTATTTATTTTTGAGAGACAGAGCATGAGCAGGGGAGGGTTAGAGAGACAGGGAGAAACAGAATCGGAACCAGGCTCCAGGCTCTGAGCTGTCAGCACAGAGCCCGACGTGGGGCTCAAACCCACGAACCTGTGAGATCATGACCTGAGCCAAAATCGAGAGTTGGATGCCTAACCAAATGAGACACCCAGGTGCCCCTGTTTGTGTTCTTTTAAACATTTAAAAAAATTTTTATGTTTATTTTTGACAGAGACAGAGACAGAGTGCAAGTGGGTTAGGGGCAGAGAAAGAGGGAGACACAGAATCTGAAGCAAGCTCCAGGCTCTGAGCTGTCAGCACAGAGCCAGATGCAGGGCTCAAACCCGCAAACTGCAAGATCATGACCTGAGCTGAGGTCGGATGCTTAACCAACTGAGCCACCCAGGCACCTGTTTGTATTCTTTTCAAGGGAACTCTATCCATAACATCAATGTGAACAAAAATAAACCATACTTCTGTGTAATATCAAAAGAAAATGATCACATTTGAGTCTCATCAAATACATAAAACAAACATCATTCACATTTTATAGAAGGCAAAACAGAATCCTGGCAGCACCCGAGACTGACGGGTCTAAAACTGAATGCCACACTTCCCACCCCCCTCCCCCACCCAGACTGTTGCTCCCCCAATCATCCCCATCTTAACAAAGGGCACCGGCAGCCCACCAGTTGGCCAAAAACCTGCCCGGCATCCAGGGCTCCTCACCCTCATGCACCCTCTAGTCGAGTGTAGGCAGGTCCTCTGCTTTCAAAATGTACCCAGAGTCTGACAGCTTCTCTGCCCGGTGGGGACTCGGGGTCACCATCGTCACTGCCTGGACCACAGATACCCTCACAAATATCTGGTGTTTATTCTTCATGTTCTTTGTGTGAGACCCTCTTTTTTTTTTTTAATTTATTTATTTTTGAGAGACAGCGTGAGCAGGGGAGGGTCACAGAAAGAGGGAGGTACAGAATCTGAAGACAGGCCCCAGGCTCTGAGCTAGCTGTCAGCACAGAGCCGACGCAGAGCTCGAACCCACGAACTGTGAGATCATGACCTGAGCCGAAGTCAGATGCCCAACTGACTGAACCACCCAGGCGCCCCGGTGTGAGACCCTCTTAGACCTGGATCCTGCGTCCTAACACAACCTAACATTCTGACCTTTTAAACAGTTCTGAAAATAAGCCTAAAATTTTCTTTCCCCTCATTCCATGATTTATCTGTCAATCTCTACTATTTGCATTGGGGTAAAGAGTTTAGGCCCATTTTCATGTTGTTTAACATGATTGTCATGTGACTCCATAAAGAACATTCTAAACCTTTCTTTAGAAATAAAAATAGTGTGGGGCACCTGGGGGACTCAGCTGGTTAAGCGTCCGACTTTGCTGAGGTCATGATCTCACAGTTTATGGGTTCAAGCTCCACGCTGGGTTCTGTGCTGACAGCTCAGAGCCTGGAGCCTGCTTCAGATTCTGTGTCTCCCTCTCTCTCTGTGTCCCTCCCCAGCTTGTGCTTTCTCTCTCTCTCTCTCTCTCTCTCTCTCTCTCTCTCTCTCTCTCAAAAGTAAATAAACATTTTTTTAAAAATTTTTAAAAAGAAATAAGAAATAAAAAAGGTGTGCGGGGAGCCTGGGTGGCTCAGTTGGTCAAGCATTTGACTCTTAATTTTGGCTCAGGTCCTGATCCCAGCATCATGGGATCGAGCCCTGCATCAGGCTCCATGCTGATCATGGAGCCTTTTTAAATAATCTCTCTCTTTCCCTTTGCCTCTCTCTCTCTTTCTGTGTCTCTCTAAAATAAAGAAATAAAAATAGTGGGGATTCATTGTTTTATTCATAGCCATAGGTTGACGATAAAATGGAATTTCTTCTCATATCAATTTAGCCTAATGGTAATTTTAAACATTTTCATTGTACAAGTCACTTGCACATATTACAGAAATTTCATAAGTAAAATAAATTCTACCTTAATCTCTCCATTCTTACGCAGCCACTGTAAATAATTTGGTTTACTTGCTTCCACAATTTTAGAAATATTTTCTTGTTTTAATGAAAAGTAGAGAAAGCCTTGGTATCTAGTTAGATTTATTTATTATTCTTTTAGATACAAAGTAGAAATAGGTTTTGATCATTTTTTGTTGAGTATCAATAAATGCCCAATAATCTTATAAATCTTAATATTTGTAGGGGTGCCTGGGTGGCTCAGTCGGTTGAGCGTCCAACTTCGGCTCAGGTCATGATCTCACGGCTCATGAGTTCAAACCTGCGTCGGGCTCTGTTCAGACAGCTCGGAGCCTGGAGCCTGCTTCGGATTCTATGTCTCCCTCTCTCTCTCCCCCTCCCCTACTCACACTCTCTCTGTTTCTCAAAAATGAATACACATTAAAAAATTTAATAAATCTTAATATTTGTAGAACAAAATACTTTTGCTCTTGGTAGACATATAGCTTTGCCAAATGACTTTCTGAAGATCCTGGAATTCTACTAAACGGTTCTAATATGGAAAGTGCTGAAATTTGTTCCTCAACTTGTCATTAGTAGAGTTTTAAAAAGTACTCATTCATCATTGGGCACAAAAGACTGGGTGGCTCAGTCTTTTGAGTGACTGACTCTTGGATTTCTGCTCAGGTCATGATCT
Source organism: Suricata suricatta (assembly GCF_006229205.1). Taxonomy (NCBI): domain Eukaryota; kingdom Metazoa; phylum Chordata; class Mammalia; order Carnivora; family Herpestidae; genus Suricata; species Suricata suricatta. The sequence goes on along the minus strand of NC_043706.1, from coordinate 15,174,590 downwards.
CACAGTTCCTGGGATGGAGCCTCATGTCAGGCTCTGCCCTGATAGCATGGAGCCTGCTTGGGTTTCTCTCTCTCTCTCTCTCTCTCTCTCTCTCTCTCTCTCTCTCTGTCTCCCCCACCAACTCACACTCTCTCTCAAAATAAATAAACTTAAACAAAATAGCTACCATTTATTGAGTACTTGCTATGCATGAGCCACTAAGCTAAGCACACTGTGTGTATTTACTCCTTGCACCTCTTCCTGGTAAGTACGATTTCCCCCACTATTACAAATAAAGAGGCCACTATCTAAAAAAAGTTAACTTGCCTGAAGTAGGTCACAAAGGCATGCCTTTGACTGGAATCACCAGATTCCAAAATCGCAGTATATTACCACTAAGCCCTTGAACTTATATTAGACACCACAGCTTCTGTGTTCCCCTGACAACAGGGCCCTGGCCCTTTATAGAGTAACACCCTTGCATTTCTCCCGTGTGTCTTTCTCTCCTTCCCCAGCAAAGGCCAACAGGCTCCCTGGGGAGAGGCTCCCTAGAGCTGTGTCCAGGTCAGAAAAAGCAGTGCCATCCTGGGGACGGGGAGCCTGGGACAGTATTGTGCCCCCACCATCTCTTACCGGACTCCTAACGGGACCGACCCTCACACTCTCGCTGCCTCCCATCCGTAATTAATCAGAGAGAGAGAGTTTTAAAAGCATTAGCCATTATACCTCAATAATTAAAACATATTTTTAAACGTAAAAATTGTATGTCAAATATACATTAATAATACAAAATGTTTAAATACATATCAAGACACAAATAAAAATAAAAGCATTGGCCATCTTGAGTAGAACCTTCCAGTGCTTTCCTGCTGCACCTGCAATACAACTGAAGGCCCTCGCAATGGCCTAAGTGGTGCTCTGCTCTGCCCCTCTGTCACAGGAATCAGATTCTTGGGCCGGACAAGGACAGAAATGAGGTCAGACCTAAAAATCTAAGACACAGGACAGGCTTTACTGGGGCTACAGACGGAGACACTTCTTGCTCAGGGTCCCACTGGTCCAATAGGCTAATTAGGGAAAAGGGGGGAATACCTCATTCTGATTGGTTAGAAGGGCCTCGTCCTGATTGGTTGATATTGGCAGGCAGCAGCTCATTGGTGCTTTTCCCAGCCTGGGTCTTCTGTTTCCAGTCTAGCTTGTCTCTGGGGCCACATCCTGGTCACGTCCTGGTTCAGTTCTGTAAGAGAAGACGTTTCACAATAACAGCTCACGAAAAGTGCCCCAGGGGCATCTTTTTTTTTTTTTTTTTAAATGTTTATTTACTTTTGAGAGAAAGAGAGAGAGAGAGACAGAGTTGTGAGCAGGGGAGGGGCAGAGAGGGAGACACAGAATCCAAAACAGGCTCCAGGCTCCTAGCTGTCAGCACAGAGGCCAACGTGGGGCTCAAACCCACCGGCGGAGAGATCATGACCTGAGCCAAAGTGGGACGCTTAACGGACTGAGCCACCCAGGCGCCCCAAGGTGCGTAATATTTTTAACCTGGGGCTTGTCTCTATGATCCCTAACCATTTCACCTCAACCCCCTTTGTCATCCTTGAGCGGAGGGTCATTCTGTGTCAGTGACACACTCGTGCCTCCTCTTGATTCCTCCCGAGTCTTGCCTGGTTCTCTCTTGCCTCAAGACTTCTGCACTTTCTGTTCCCTCTGTGAAGAATGCTGTTCTTCAGCCCTTCATTCACCTGTTTGCTTGTCCACAGCCTCTGGGGCTCAACTGGCATGTCGCATGTTCCCCACAATACACTAGTAGTTATTCTTTTCAAATCCCGCTGGCTGCTCTCCAACACCACCCTGCTGATTCCACCCACAGCCCTTACACAACCGGCGTGAGTGTGCTTTCTTGACCATTGCCTGTCTCTCCAGGATGGGACATAAGCTCTTTGGGCCCAGGGGTCTTGTTGGTCTCATTTATTGCTTTATGTCCACAGCCCAGAACAGTACTTGGTACCTCACGGATCCTCAGTAAATCCTTGTTGAAAGAATAAGTTAATCATAAAGGCAGTAAAACAGTTTCTAATGTCATGTAATGGAATGGGAAAATGCTTAGAGCATAATGTCATGTTTAAAAAGCCAAACCACTGCACCTGGGTGGCTCAGTCGGTTAAGCGTCTGACTTTGGCTCAGGTCATGATCTCACCAGATTGGTGAGTTCAAGCCCTGCATCTGGCTGTCAGCAGCAGGGCTGCTTCAGATCCTCTGACCCCTCTCTCTGCCCCTCCCCCACTTGTACTCTCTCAAAAATAAATAAAAAACATTTTTTTAAATGCTGAAACAGGGGCGCCTAGGTGGCTCAGTCGGTTGAGTGTCTGACTTCAGCTTCAGGTCATGATCCCACCGTCCATGGGTTCGAGCCCCATGTTGGGCTCTGTGCTGACATCTAGGAGCCTGGAGCTTGCTTCTGATTCTGTGTCTCCTTCTCTCTCTGCCCCTTACCTCCTTATGCTCTGTCTTTCCCTGCCTATGAAAAATAAATAAACATTAAAAAATGTTTAAGCTGAAACAATGTTGCATATGTAATATTGCAACTCTGTCTTTGTTGTTGGCCTAAAATAGACATAATATAAAATTTGCCATTTTAACGATTTTTAAGTATATAGTTCCCACTGTTGTGTGTACAGCTATATTTTTTTAAGAAGAAATAACTTATCAAATGGAAAGAAAACTACTTTTTTCTACATTTCGGTATTTTCCTTACATTGAAGATTTAAAAAAATTTTTTAATGTGTAAGCGATCAGTCCTGGTCACCTGCTCAGAATTTTGTTTCATATCCAACTCCCGCTCTGAGTAGATGAACTCGGTGAAGGAGGGAGCCTACATGCTTCTAGCAATTTTACTAGTCCTTTGAAGTACCGAAAGGAATAGTGGACACAACTAGGTTGTATAGTAACAGGTTTTTGATCTGTGTCACTCACCAGGCCAAGAGAAATGGAGATACTCCTTAAAGCACTACCACCAAGGGGCACCTGGGCAGTTGAGCGTCCGACTTCGACTTGGGCCATGATCTCATGGTTTGTGAGTTCAGGCCCCTCATCCGGCTCTGTGCTGACAGCGCAGCCTGGAGCCTGCTTCCGATTCTGGGTCTCTTTGCCCCTCTTCCACCTATGCTGTCTCTCTCTGTCTCTCAGTAATAAATAAATGTTAAAAAAATTATAAAGCACTACCACCAAATCCATAGCTCTCTGACTGTGGGGAAGGGTTTAAAAGAAATACACAGCCGCTTGGACATCACTGACTTCAGTGGAAAATACAGAACTTTCTTTCATGACGTGTGAAAATCCTCAGCGCCTCGGCCACTTCATGCCCCCAGTCTCTCGGAGACAATGCTATGTTATGTAATGTTCTGCCACCTGGGTGTGCTAAGGCAAGGGGGCAGATGGTATAATTGCTCTATAAATACACCGAAGGAAAGTATGGTGCTTTCCCCAGACAGATCAATAAGTACATAGGAAAACTATTTAGCATGCCAAATCATTACCACATTGCCTACACACACACATGAGTAGACCAGAAAAGTAATACTCCTAACAGTCTCACAGAAAGTAAATATTATTGGAGAGAGAATAACATGGCCTTTGCAATTCAAATTAAGACCATTATTCCACTCCCTCAATTTCTGGTTTAAAGGGGAGGCACATAAAACAGTATATTCTCCATTTTATTTTATTTTATTTAAGTTTATTTTAAGAGAGAGAGCAGGAGAGGGGCAGAAAGAGAGAATCCCAAGCAGGCTCCGCACTGTCAGCACAGAGCCTGACACAGGGCTCTATACTACAAGTGTGACCTGAGCTGAAATCAGGAGTTGGACGCTTAACTGAGTGAGCCACCCAGGCACTCTTTTTTGCTCCATTTCAAACATGTCTCTCCTATTTATTATTTCAGGCAACAGACAGATCCCAAAATCACTCACTTGAGCTGTACATATCTAGGCAGCGACATCATAACATAGACTGCAACCCTGTAATTTTATGGTCCAACAGAGGGGACACAAAGGGCCTAGAGACCCAGGGCTTGTTCTTAGATAGAGGTAACCCAGGGCACAGTGTGGCCTGGGAGATGATGGCAGAGAACACATGTCATGCGACTCAAAGCACAATGAACACAGAAAGAAAGCAGGGTCATTCACTCACTCACTCCTTCACTCATTCATTCATCTAGGGATGGTAGCAAAATTAACACCAGTGTAGCATAGGCACCAACCAATTCAAATGCCAATACCATGGAGCATGGTCTTGGAGGTCGCCTGCTAGATCAAGCATCAACACGTTCCTCCTGGGTCGTGGTCAGGCCCGGGAGACCTGGGGGGAGAGGTCAGGGTCACGGGGTGGCAAAGCGGCACTCACAGCTCAGAGGAGTGGCTGCACACCAGCTCACCAGCCGCCCTGCGTCCGGTTAGGTTGGTGTCCTGCCTGCTTTGAGTCCCTGAATTGCTCACTGGGAATATAGAGCTGGAAGGTTCCATCGTGTCCCTTAGGGAGTTCATGGCCTTATGTATCACACAGACAAGCAGACAGATACTGCAATGGAGCATGTGCAAAGCATAATTGTGGAGGTAAACTATAGTTTTGTGGGAATCACACACACACACACACACACACACACACACACACACCAGGTTGTGGGGGGAGGGGAGGCAAAGGAAGAGTGGGGGACAGGTTATGAGAAAGGAATGGGAAATGCTCCTTGCCTCAGTTGAATTAACTTTAGATCCTCTATAGTAAGCAAGGGAGGGAGAGTCCCCATGGGAGCGGCAGCCCCGATTCTCCTGGGATTCTCTTTCCCCTTGGAGTCTCTCACCAGCTTTTGCTACCACCACAGGGATCCAGCTGTCCCCTCCTTGGACCCCCTGTCTTACCCCCGTGCCACACACACTTACCTTTTGTTTTTTCTCTCCACACACAGCCAAGACATGACTACAACTTTAAACGTGTTTTAAGTTTAGTTATTTATTTTGAAAGAGAGACAGAGAACAAGTGGAGAAGGGACAGAGAAAGAGGGAGAGAGAGAGAGAATCCCAAGCAAGTCCACACTGTCAGTGCAGAGTCTGTCACGGGGCTCCAGCTCACAAACCGATGATCATGACCTGAGCTGAAATCAAGAGTCAGGCACTTAACCAATGGAGCCACCTAGGCTCCCTGACATGACGACCACTTTTAAACAAAGTGCTGGGAGCGGAGGCAAAGGGCAAGGAGCTAATGGCAGAGAAACAATATCAGGAATAGCGTTAAACTTGAGAACGTGGCGTACAAATTAAAGCATGTTTATCTTCAGCTCAGAACTCCTCACAGGGCTTCCTTACCCTATCATGGTACACAGAGGAATTGTATTTGACAGCACACTGGGGTAAACCAAGGAAGGCCTCATGCAGCTGAGGTGACCTGCCTGTGAGTCGTCAGGTCCCCTGAGGAAGGAGAGACCATCTCAAATAAATTGGGAGATCCCTCTGGCCCATCCGTCTCCCCAGGGCTTGGGAAGTTTGCTTGTGTCCCAACTGGAAGACTGTCATCTAGCAGGAGCATGGCACTCATGAATGTGCAAAATCACAATCAGAGAGTGAAAAGGAAGGTAAGCACCAGAGTGCCCGGCTACCAAGAAGCATTGCAACAATGCTTAAGGAGGAAAGCCTTGTCTGTGAGAGTCTAAACTAAGGAAATTAGAAGTCCAAAAAAGTTCTTGCTCCAAGGAATATCTGATGACAATTTCCCTAGCCAAAAGGGAGAACCAGCCCCACAAGGAGTCACCTGGAACCTAAAAGAAGGGCTGGTTACAGAACCAAGACCTTCTCTAACCACCCTTTGGTACAATACCAACCTCAGGCCAAGCTAAATCAATATTCAATTCATTTTAATTCAATCCAATCCAATGTAATCAGATACTAATCCTACTGAAAGAACTCTATCAGGTATGGGCAAAGGAGAAATATTCAAAATAGGAAGGGCCCAGTTAACCAGTGTCACAACTGTGCTGTGTGGTAGAGGCTACTTCCCTGTCACCCACGGGTCACTAGGAGTGCAAAGGCAGTGACACAGATGACACTTATACTGTCCTGTTCTGGCATTTCCAAGGGCAGGGCTGTTACATTGACCCTCCCCCATCTGGGGGTCATAGAAGGAGTTCGTTTTTCCAGGACTACGTAGTTGCTGTAGTGTTTGATTTCCCAGGATCGTACTCAGATACTTCTCGAACTCTTCTTCCCTTCCTGAGAATATGAGGTTCCTGAGACACAGACTCTTCTTCACTCCTCTTTTCCAAACAATAAATTATTTACCAGGAAAACGGCAGTCATATTTAGAAATAATAACGGATATGTAGAGAGAATTTCACCCAACAAATACAGAATACATAGCCTTTATAAGCCCACCCAGAATGTTTACACACTTGACCATTTGTTGAGCCACACAGGAAATCAGAACAAATTCCAAAGGACTGATGTCATACAGATCATGTTCTTGCACCACAATGCCCTGAAAATAGAAACCAACAGTACACGTGTATTCTCCCATCCTATAAATGTGACAATAAAAAATATCATTCCAAAGAGTCTTGGAATTAAAAATGAAACCATAACAAAAATGAAAAATATTTAGAAATGATACACAAAGAAAGCATACATATCAAAATATATGAGGTACAGCTAAAACGGTATTCAAAGGGAAATTTAAAACTTAAATGTATTTTTTTTGAAAAACAAAAGAGATGGGGTGCCTGGGTGGCTCAGTCAGCTAAATGTCTGACTCTTGATTTTGGCTCAGATCATGATCTCATGGTTCTTGTGTTGGAGCCCTGCGTTGGGATCTGTGCTGACAATGCAGAGCCTGCTTGGGGTCCTCTCTCTCCCTCTCTCTCTGTTCCTCCCTTGTTTGCTCTCTTTCTCTCTTTCTCTCAAAAAATAAAAAAAATAAACTTTAAAACATATATTTAAAAAAATAGAAAACAAAAGAGATCTGAACATTAATGAACTAAGCATTCAACTGAATGATCTATAAGGAAAAAATCTAGAAGAAAAGAGAAATTAATACAAAACACAAATAAGTATCTAAAATCAAGAATGTAAGAATTATCAAAGAAACCAAAGTATTGTTGATTAAAAGAATAATAGACCAATCCTTGGAAAAACTAAGTAGAGAAAACAAAAAAGGCAAAATAAACAACATTAGGAACAAAAAACACCTTAAACAAATTTTTTGCCTATACTTTTGAATATGTTCATGAAATGGACAACATTACAGAAAAATATAAATTACAGAAGTGACACAAGAAGAAATGGAAAATCTGAATATACCAATAACTGAAAATAACTGAACGGCTAGTAAATATCTCTTCTGCTACAGGTTCAAACAACTTGACAGGCAAGCTTTTCTAAACCTTCTAGAAACACATAATTCTTTTTTAGCCAAACAGTTCCACATAGTAGAAGAAAAAGGAAAGCTACATAGTTCATTTTATGAGATTAATATAAGTAGAAAATATTTTTAAAACAACAAAGAGAAAACATAGGTCAATATAATTTTATAAATGAAATGCAAGAATTCTAAATTTGAAAAAACAAGAAAATCTAATTTTGCAGCACATAAAAATATCATAATTAAGTAAGGTTCATCCTATAAAAATATACATGACTCAACATTAAGAAAATGTATCAAATTACTATAAAATATGAAGGTGTTAAGAGGAAGAAAACCAGGGCGCCTGGCTGGCTCAGTCGGTTAGGCACCCAACTTCGGCTCAGGTCATGATCTTGTGGTTCATGAGTTCAAGTCCCACTTCTGGCTCTGTGCTGGCAGCTCAGAGCCTGGACCCTGCTTCGCATTCTGTATTTCCCTCTCTCTCTGCCCCTTCCCTGCTCTCTCTCTCTCTCTTGCTCTCAAAAATAAATAAACATTAAAAAAATTTTACAAAGAGGAAGAAAACCATATGGTTATCTTAAGAAATATAGAAAAATGTAGACAATATAATTAAATATTTATTCATCTTAAAAAATAGTAAAACTTTTAACAAAAGTTAGACAACAACTTCTTTAACTTGAGAAAATATCCCTCCCCCCGCAAAATAAATCCCTATGTTAATATCATACTTAGCACTGAAACTTTAAACAATTTCTATGAGGTTTAGGTACAAGTTGTGTCCACTATCACCCCTACTATCTGACGTTGAACTGGAAGTCCTTGCCAATGAAAAGAGACAAGAAAAGAAGAGGCAAAAGAATCAGAGAGAAGGTGATAAAATGCTCATTATTTTCAAATTGTCTTCACCGAAAATCCCAGAGAAACTTCAGACCAACTTTTATAAAGAATAAGATTTTACTGCATACAAGGCCAGCATAAAATATTAGCATTTCCTTATGCCATCAATAACTACAAAGAAAATTTGGTAGAAAAATTCTCACTTGCAATAGTAATAGAAATTATATTGAATTTAAGAATGAGGTAAGCAAAGATATTCAGAGTTTGATGGGGAAACTCTAACAATCTGTTGTGGGGGAAAGAAAGCTAGGGGTGCCTGGGTGTCTGAGTTGTTTGGGCTATATGTTATCTATTGATGTGTAAAAACCTCCCCTGGACTTGATGGCTTAAAACAGCCATTGTGACCTTGGGGCCTGGAATGGGCTCAGCCTGGGCGGTTCAGCTGCTCCCGCGAGGACCCTGGGCTACAGGCAGCGGGCTCAGCACAAGGATGGACTCGGCCGGCTTGCTAACATGCCTAGGCTCCTCTCTTTCTCTAGGGAGCCCTGTGGCTCGTCACTCCTCTCACCAAACTCTCCCACTGGGGGTCTCTCAGACAACGTGTATGGTGGCTTGAAGGTCCTAAGAGCACAAAAGGAAAGCTTACAGCCTGAGGCTTAGGCCAGGAACGAGCTAGGTATGACTTCTACCTTATCCTAAGATTAGAGCATGTCACAAAGCGGAATAGAAGCGGGCTCACTTCTAGTGCATAGAATAAAACGGAAGTGACAGTGTGTGACCTTAGAAAGTATGTCATAAAAGGCACTGTGGCTGACCCCTTGCTCACACGTGCTCTGCAGTGGAGCACGTGCTCCGGGGATGCTGGCTACCGCGTCATGAGGACCAGCCTGCGTGGAGACGTCTCCCTGGGGAGGGACTGACGCTTCCTGCCAAGCCATGCGAGTGAGTCATCTTGAAAGAACGGTCTCCACGTGATTGTCCCCCTGACCAACATCTGACCCAGCCTCAGGAGAGCCCTGACCCCCACCCCCCCAGCTAGGCTGCTCCCAGATGCCCAGCTCTCAGAAGTGTTGAAATAATATCAATGTCTGTGGTTTTAGGCTGCTAGGTTTTGGAGTAATTTGTGGTGTAGCAACATAATATCTCATCCCCCAACTGAAGCAAAATTGGATTCTTCCTTGGGACATCTGGGTGGCTCAGATGGTTGGGCCACTGATTTCAGCTGAGGTCATGATCTCACAGTTCATGGGTTTGAGCCTCCGTGTGGGGCTCTGTGCCCACGGCTCAGAGCCTGGAGCCTGCTAAGGATTCTGTGTCTCCTTCTCTCTCTGCCCTTACCCCCACTCGCACTCTTTCTCTCACAAATGAATAAATATTCAAAAAAAAAGGTTTTTAATTGGATCCTTTCTCACACCTCACATATATAACTTTAGAACTTTCTAGAAGGTAATGAGGGACAATATCTATGGTTATAGGAAAGATTTCTTAAAGCAAACACATACACACAGACATATGCCATAAAGGAAAAGCCCCTAAACCAAGATGAAAAGGTACATGACATCCAGAAGAAGGTAATTTGCAACATATAGTACCTACAAAGCACAAAGAGCCCCATCAAATAACTAAGTAAAGACAGACAGCCCAACAGAAAAATAGGTAATGTAATAAATAGATAATTCATGGATAGAGGCAAGTAATAATAACCATTAACCATCTCACTGGTAACCGGAGAAATGCAATTTATGAATTTTTTTAAGTGTATTTATTTATTTTGAGAGACAGAGACAGTACAAGTGGTGGAGGAGCAGAGAGAGAAGGAGAGACAGCAAATCCCAAGCAGATTCCATGCTGCCAGAGCAGAGCCTGACACAGGGCTCGAACTCACAAAACTGTGAGATAACGACGGGAACAGAAGCCAAGAGTGGGACTCTCAACCAACCGAGCCACCCAGGTGCCCTGAGAAATGCATATTAAGCAGGATGAGTCTATTTCTCATCCATCTGACTGATACAAATGAACAAATCTAAAAATACCAAGGATGTACCCAGATGTGGACAAATGGGAATCCTCTCACATGGCTGGAGTATAAATTCCTACAGCCATTGTGGAAGCAGCAGGAAGTAAAACTGAATGTGTGCGCACACTGTGTGATCTGACAATTCCGCTTTCGGCCATTGTAGTTTCCAGAGAAACTCTCACATGCCGTTGCACTAGACGGCACATGCAGGGCCGTTCTTGCCGAATCGATTACAGTAGAGAAATATTCAAAACAACCTAAATGTCCATTAATTGGATGGATAAATATTAAAAGGCATATATTTAAACTGAATACTATACCAGAGTAAAGGAATAAACTACAGAAACATACTGTTGAGTAAAATAAAAATAGAATTTTATTCTGAGGGGCGCCTGGGTGGCTCAGTCGGCTAAGCCTCCGACTTCGGCTCAGGTCAGATCTCACGTTCGTGGGTTCGGGCCCTGCGTCGGGCTCTGTGCTGACAGCTAGCTCAGAGCCTGGAGCCTGCTTCTGGTTCTGTGTCTCCTTGTCTCTCTGCCCCTCCCCCTCTCATGCTCTGTCTCTCTCTGTATCAAAAATAAATAAAAACATTAAAAAAAAAAGAATTTTATTCTGATTTTTACATCACATGCAAACATTCTGTGTTTTTTTTTTTTTTGGATAGATTTGTGGTTTGTGTGTGTTTAAAAAAATGGAAAGAACTCATACAATGGTACGTTCAACTATAAGCAAATTAAGCCTCAATAGGAGACTTTAAAAAATAGATTGGGAAGACCATGATGGTTAATTTATGGGTCAACTTGATGGGGCCACAGGATGCCCAGATAGTTGGTCAAACATTCAGAATGTTTCTGTGAGAATATTTTTGGTTGAAATTAACATTTGAACTGGTAGACTGACTAAAGGAGATTGCCCTCCCAAATGCAGGTGGGCCCTGTCCAATCAGTTGAAGGCCTGAGTAGAACAAAAAGGCTGATTCTCCAACAAATAAGAGAAAATGCTTTCCTGTCTGACTGCCTTCAACCTGGGACTTTGGATTTTTTTTATTGCCTTTGGACTTGAACTGACACATCCACTCTCCCTGAGTATCCAGTGTGCCAACTCCCCTTACCTTTTAATAACTTTTGACACACACTACCAACCTACCTTCCCCAACCTTTCCAGAGTTCTAAAAACCCAACTTATACTTCCCTAAGTCCTTGCCAGCACTTAAAGCTGGATCCTCTAGGATAGTCTTAACCAACATCTTCTCTGTGGTTTATTTATCACCTCCAAGAAGCCTTTAGTTTCCTAGCATTGTTTTCTTTTATAATGTTTATTTATGGTTGAGAGACAGAGAGAGACAGAGCATGAGCAGGGGGAGGAACAGAGAGAGAGGGAGACACACAGAATCGGAAGCAGGCTCCAGGCTCTGAGCTATCAGCACAGAACCCTACACGGGTGTTGAACTCACAAACCTTGAGATCATGACCTCAGCCAAATTTGGACACTCAACCGACTGAGTCACCCACCCACTGTGCCCCAAGCTTCCTGGAATTCTTAACAAAATCCCCAAATCTTTGAATCTTTGACTAAAAGCATAGAGTTTATGTTTGTGCCAACATCAAACTGAAAAATCTTAAAATCTTATATATATATGATTTCAAGATACAAGATATATATATATATATTTCAAGATACAAGATATATATATATATATAGGCCCTAAATTCCCATTTCTCTTTAGACTAGCCGGGAACCATGTATTTTAATTTCAAACACTGTTTGAAGGCACCCAGAATTGCTAACCGGATCCTGGTTCTTTTTTGAAATGAGATCGGCATTTATGGAAGGCACAGGATGTGCAAGGTGTCCGTGGTCATTGATGACATCTCTACCAGTTACCAGGGCATACTCCTGCCAGGTTCATCTAGATGCAGGGGCTTGTCCCAGAGGTGGCATTACCATGTTGTTTAAGGATCTCAAAGGTAGAAGCACCTGTTTTGCTTTTTCGTTAGTTGTTCAACTGCTCGAAATTTCTTCCTTCTATAGATAACTTCTGTTTTCAGCCGTTTTCAACTTACAAAGGATTCTACCTGGCCGAGTGCCCAGCAGGTGACCTGTCATTCGTGCAGACATTACAGAAACATAAAGGAGGCCAAAATTTTATTGTGCGTGGTATAAAGAGTCTGTAGAGAAGCAAAAGGAGCATGTTAGGACCTGTCCACCCCCGGGGGGAGAACTCTAGCCTGGAGACAAGAAGTCAAATGAAAATCCCAGCATTTCTTTGGAACTCTCAATAAGACTGTAGACTTTTATGGGAAGCATCGGAGATGGCAATGTGAAGGCCATGCTTTGCAAATAGAGGCTGAAGGTAGCCCCAGGGACGGAAGGATTTCTAAAGTCAGCTATAGCATGGATGAGTGGGCAGCAGTGACAAGAAAGGAGAAACCCTCCACTGTGGCCTCTTATTCTCAGGTCAGCTTCTCCACCCAAAGTTCTGCCAAGTAGAGTGCCAGACGGCAGCTCTGTTCCCCCAGCCGGAGGGGCCGAGAGAGATCCGGATGAGACCGAAGGGAACTCCCAGCCTCTCTCCACCCTCACGGTTGGATGCTGTTGGCGGCTCTGGTCTACAGCCTCCTTCTCTGAAAAATGAGAGGAATGTTAACAGGGTGCAAGGCCCTGTCCCAGTTTCATTAGCCAGCATCCATTGTCTTGTATTCGTTCATCCCAAGAACAGTAAATACCTGTCAGGGGCTGTGCTGGAGCATTCTGGAAGTGCCTATGTTCAAGGAGAAAGAGCAGATACTGAAAAAGTCGCTGATAACAAAGTTTTGTGGGGGGTTTTCAATGTACACAAAATAAGAGGTCTGGAGGGTAACTGCAGACCACTCAAGGTCTTTTCTTCCCTCCGACTCCCTTTAACCTCTGAATATTCTTTATAATACGTGTGCATACATTGTGTGGTGAAGCATAACAGTCCTTGAAAACTGGCTCCAAAGTTCCGTAACCACATTTTTTCTGAGAACAACGGAAGCACTTATTACTATATGCTCTTCTTGGAAACCTAACTACCCAAATATTCCCATACTGCATATTATGCCAATATCATTAACTTTCACGAGGTAACTAAAAACATAAAAGAGTTTTGGAAGGAAAACTTGGGTGGTTGGTTTTAATCCTTTAAGAGCACCATAAATTGTTACTCTTAGCAGGAGTGTTGGAACTCATCAGTAAGAAACCTGAAAGAGGCAGAAAACCATCTACCCTTTGAACACTTGGAAACATTCTGTGCATGTCTGCGTTCCAATCCCATGTCTAGATTGCATCAAGATTTGGAAATCCGTACTGCCCTAGAAAAGAGTTGAGGTGTTCAAAAGTGAATTTTCTTTTTCTTTCTTTTGAACTAACAGAAAAGGGAATTTTTAAATGAACTTTAAGAAAACTTCAGAGGGGCACCTGGGTGGCTCAGTCAGTTAAGCATCCGACTTCGGCTCAGGTCATGATCTCACAGTCTGTGGGTTCGAGCCCCACATCGGACTCTGTGCTGACAGCTCAGAGCCTGGAGCCTGCTTCGGATTCTGTGTCTCCCTCTCTCTCTATGCCCCTCCCCTGCTCACTCTCTGCTCTGTCTCTCAAAATAAAATAAAGACATTAAAAAATTAAAAAAAAAAAAAAGAAAACTTCAGAGGGGCGCCTGTAGGTTAAGCATCCGACTTCGGCTCAGGTCATGATCTCGTGGGTTCAAGTCCCCCTGTCGGGCTGTGGGCTGACAGCTTGGAGCCTAGAGCCTGCTTTGGATTCTGTGTCTGTCTCCCTGTCACTGTCCCTGCTCCTCTCACGCTCTGTCTCACGAAATAAATAAACTTTAAAAATTAAAAAAAAAAGAAAACTTCAGTTTATCAGTAAAGAGAGCTATAAGAGTCTACTCTATAATTGGAAGACCCATTGATTAACTACTTTTGTTCTAATTTAAGTTGTAAAACAGGTGTCCATTCTGGTATTCCAAATGATTCAAATACTTATCTACTTTATAATGGAGGCTACCTTCTAATTAGATGATGGAATAGGGATGAGATTTGGGGGAAAGGAATGTAGTTTTTCAGATTTAGACTGCTCTCCCAAAATATCAAAAATTCATGAGGTTTAGAATGCACTTATTAATTTCTTTGTTTTAAAAAACCTGCTCACTAATCAAGTGGGTAATGAATTATCACCAAGTACTTACACCTGTGTAACCACCTGCTTAGTCAATAAATAGAGCTTTTCTGGCACCGGAGGAGTCCCCCTCCAGCCCCTTCCATCTCTATCCCCTCCCCACTCTCCACTCTTCTTACCTCTAACAACAAAGGTTAGTCTTACTATTTAAAAAAAATTTTATATAAATGGAATGATATGGTATGTATTCTATTTTGTATGACTTACTCAGGGGGTTATAGGTCATTCATTAAACATTTTTTTTTTCAATTCCAGCATAGTTAACATAATGCTGTATTCATTTCAGGTGCACAATATAGTGATTCCACAATTCTCTGCCTCACCCGGTGCTCATCACAAGTGCCCTCCTTCATCGCCGTCCCCTATTTGACACATGGCCCACCCTCCTCGCCTCTGGTAACCATCAGTTTGTTCCCTGTAATTAAGAGTCTGTTTCTTGGCTTCTCTCTCTTTTTCCTATGCCCATTTGTCTTGTTTCTTAAATTGCATACATGAATGAAATTACATGGTATTCGTCTTTCTCTGACTCATTTATTTCACTTAGCGTTGTACTCTCTGGCTCCATCCATGCCATTGCAAATGGCAAGATTTCATTCTTTTTTATGGCTGACTAATATTCCATTATATTTAGATTTATCCCTTACATCTTCTTTATCTACTCATCTATCAATGGACACTTGGGTTACTCCCACAGTTTAGCTATTGTTAATAATGCTGTTGTAAACACAGGGGTGCTTGTATCCCTTTGAATGAGTGTTTTTGTATTTTTTTTAGTAAATACCCAGTAGCACAATTACTGGATCATAGGGTAGTTCTATATTTAACTTTCTGAGGAAACTCCACACTGTTTTCCAGAGCAGCTGCACCAGTTTGCATTCCCCCAACAACGCAAGAGGGTTCCCCTTTCTCCACATCCTCACCAACACGTGTTGTTCCTTGCATTGTTGATGTTAGCCATTGTGACAGGTGTGAGGTGACTTCCCATTATGGTTTTGGTTTGGATTTCCCTGATGAAGCGATGCTGAGCATCCTTTCATGTGTCTGTTGGCCATGTGTATGTCTTCTTTGGAGAAGTGTTTGTTCAATTCTTCCACCCATTTTTAAACTGGATTATTTGTTTTGGGGGTGTTGCTTTGTATGCATTCTTAATGTATGTTGGATACTAACCTTTTATTGGTATTCCATTTGCAAATATCTTTTCCCTTCAGTAGGTGATCTTTTAGTTTTTTGTGTCCTTCACTGTGCAGAGGCTTTTTATTTTGATATGGTCCCAATAGGTTATTTTTGCTTTTACTGCCCATGCCTCAGGAGACATATCTAGAAAAATGTTGCTACCACTGATGTTGGAGACCTTACTTCCTGTGCTCTCTTCTAGAATTTTTATGGTTGCAGGTTTGTCATTTAGAGTTTTATTTATTTATTTATTTTTGAGAGACAGAAAGAGACAGCACAATCAGGGGAGGGTCATAGAGAGAGAGGGAGACACAGAATCCGAAGCAGGCTCCTGGCTCTGAGCTGTCAGCACAGAGCCCGACTCGGGGCTCCAACCCACGAACTGTGAAATCATGACCTGAGCCATAGTCGGATGCTTAACTGACTGAGCCGCCCAGGTGCCCTATTCCTATTTAGGTTTTTAATTCATTTTGAATTTATTTTTGTGTATGGTGTAAGAAAGAGGCCCAGGTTCATTCTCTTGCACGTGGCTGATATGGTTCATTCCTTTGATTGCTGTATAACATTCCATTAAATGACTATACAGTAACCTAGTCATTTACCATACTGCTCATGGATATTTGGGTTTGCTCATAGTCTGAGATTGCTGGAAACTGTGCTGTTGTGAACATTCCGGTACGTGTCTTACAGTGTGCATCTCTGCATGGTTTTCTGTTGGATGTGTACCTAGCAACGAATTATTGGGTCATAGGTTATATGAATGTTCAATTTGGAGAAATAATGCCAAACAGCTTTACAAAGTGGTCACGAAGCTTCATTTACTCTTGTCCATCAATCTTTTTCTTTCTTTCTTTCTTTTTTTTAACATTTATTTATTTTTGAGAGACAGAAGCAGAGCATGAGCAGGGGAGGGGCAGAGAGAGGGAGACACAGAATTGGAAGCAGGCTCCAGGCTCTGAGCTGTCAGCACAGAGCCTGATGCGGGGCTCGAACCCACAGACTGTGAGATCATGACCTGAGCTGAAGTCGGACGCTTAACCGACTGAGCCACCCAGGTGCCCCGGGCATCACTCTTTTTCCATGTCTGTCAAGGGAAAGTCGAGTGAGTCAGACGATTCTTAATATCTTACAGGTTTCTTGGAACAAAATATCTTTTTATAAACACTATGTGAAGGAGTACAGTTTAAAGAAATTAAGGGATTAGACATTTAATTTCTTTCTAAACTATAGACTTTTTTTTTTCTAAGAAGTGTAAAATTGCTGGGGGAAACATACCTTTGGGATTTCCTTGTTGCCAAACTATCTGAAAAGTAATTCCAGCCACTCCAGGGCAAAATTAGCCAAATGATCTGGGCGCTTACACAAAACCACCGTGAGCCTGTAAAGGAGAGAAATGTCACCCAGGATGCTTGGGTGGCTCAGCTGGTTGAACATCTGACTTTTGATCTTAGCTCAGGGCTTGATCTCAGAGTTATGAGTTCAAGCCCCAGGTTTGGCTCCGTGGTGGGCATGAAGCCTACTAGAAAGAGAGAGAGGGAAAGGAAGGATTTGCACTCATTCCTGGATGTACACCTAGATGTTAGGCGCTGTGATCTACATGCACCTACATGCGCCTTACGTTCACCACCTCACCACTGTGTGGAGGGACGGTACTGTCTGTATTTCATGAACGGGCAAGCAGATACCTACAGAGGCGAGAACGCCCACCCAAAGTCACCCCGCCAACCAGCCGTGCAGCGGGGGGTAGGAGCCAGGTGCGGCTGCCTCTGTGCTCCATGCTCGTGAAAAATGGGCCCTGCTCAGCCCGGGTCGGGGCAGCTTCAGGGTGAGATGAGATGTAAGAAGAATCTTAAAAACAAAGTCGGGTATGAAGGAGTAGAAATATCCGTCATCCTCATTTGGGCACTCAATGCTCAAGAATTTTGTTTCTGCCTCATTGGCCTGGCTGGGTCCCGCTTCTCAAACTCAACACTGGTGACATTTGTTGTGGTGGAAGTGTGTGCAGTGGAAGAAGCGTAGCAGCATCCTTTTTTTTCTTCATGTTTGTTTATTTTTGAGAGAGAGCGCAAGCAGTGGGGGGAGGCAGCAAGAGGGGGCACAGAGGATCCAAAGCAGGCTCCGCCTGACAGCACAGAGCATTATGTGGGGCTCAAACCCATGAACTGCGAGATCATGACCTGAGCTGAAGTCGGACGCCTAACCGACTGAGCCACCCAGGTGCCCCTCTTAATTCTTTTTTAACGTTTATTTATTTTTGAGAGCAGCATCCCTTGATCGGTACCTGCTAGATGCCAATAGCAACCCCCTCTTTTCCGGTTACGACAACTAAGAAGGTCTCCAGATTTTCCTCCCTCAGGAGAAAAATCACCCGTGGTTGAGAACCGCTGATCCGTGTGCACACGTGATATTGATAACTCAGCTGTCAGCAGTAAGAGGCCAGGGATCCTTTTTGCATTCTGCAAACTAATCAGCCAAATCTGGATACACAGTGATTGCCCCACAAGGCACCTGTTGTCATCACAGTCCTCTCTCCTCAGCCCTTCACATCTCACCTCTCATGTGACCTTTTTAGGGGCGCTTTCTCCAAATCTGCGCTTGTCAGTTTCTCTTTATTCACTTTCGCCGAGGCGCTGCTGTGCTGTGTCCTCTGTTCCTCAGGCACCCTGGCCTGGTAGTAAAAGAGCATGGCATAAGTTCTCGATTTTTCCTTAATGTTCATTTATTTTTGAAAGAGAGAGACAGAGAGACAGAGCAGGAGCAGGGGAGGGGCAGACAGAATCTGAAGCAGGCTCCAGGCTCCCAGCTGTCAGCACAGAGCCCAACACGGGGCTGGAACCCACAAACCACAAGATCATGACCTGAGCCGAAGTCGGATGCTTAACCGAATGAGCCACCCAGGCATCCCCCTCTGTTTTAAGTAAGGAAACAAAGGTCTAGGGCGCTCATGTGGCGTGTTTAAAATCATCCAGCAAAGAAGGGACAGGCTGGACCCCCAGTCACAGGCCCGGCAGGGCAGAGGCTGAGCAGAGCATCAAGGGGGCTGGCAGAGTCCCTGTCACAGGAGAAAACTGGAGCTTTAGGAGGAAAGCTTGATCAGAAACCAGAAGACTGTGGGAGGGTGGGCACCCATGGCCCCTGTGATGCCTGCCTGAAGCACATGACTAAGGAAAGATCACACCCTGTGGACCTCGAAGCTGGGGCATCTGAGGACTCCGATAAAATTCCGGCGTGGGCCAGGTTTGAGGGGTGCTGAGCTGCAGGGGGAGGAAGGAGGGGTGTGGAGGAGGCAGCGCCTATCCATCATCTGGGTGCACGGGAGTGGGGTTCCAGTGCACTGCGTCCACCGTCCCGTCGCGGGAAGCCGTCAGTTGTCAGCACCTGCTGCTACGGGCAGAGCCCGCGATGGGCCCAGCGCAGCACACCCAACCTAGTTGTCACATGTATAAGTGTTTAATTACCAAGTGTGACAGGAGGTGAGGGGGGCCACGAGAGCATGGAACAGGAGGACATCTCCTAACGTGAGGGCTGGGGAAAGTGTCCTTGAGAGGGAGGTCCCTGAGCTAAGACCGGAAGAGTGAATCAGAAGTAATTATATTGCCCGATGGCGCCAAGGTAGGTAGGTGCTCCCAGTCTGAAGACACTGGAGGCCAAAAACTCAGGTAGAAGCAGGGGGGGATGAGGTTGGTCGGGAATGCAGAGACATAGAACATACAATTGAGCCCTGTTTTCTTTTTCAATTTATTTATTTTGAGACAGAGGGTGTGTGTGCATGAGCACAGGGGGAGGGCCAAAGAGACAGGGAGAGAAAGAATCCCAAGCAGGCTCTATACTGTCAGTGCAGAGCCCAATGCAGGGCTTGAGATCATGACCTGAGCCAAAATCGTGTTGGTACTTAAACAACTGAGCCACCCAGGCCCTTGGAACATTTTTTTTTTTAAGGCAAAGTGATTAGAAACAAAGAAAATAAACCTAATGTTCCATTCAATGTTTTCAATAGTGAAAGGTCCCCTCCCAAGAAAACAAAAATAATATACTATCTCAAAAAGAGAGGTAGGCTGGCTTGGCAGTCAAGGCCTCCTAACCAATGGTAGAATCTCGGTGGGGGTGTCAGTCCAGAGTTTGATCTGAGAATGTCCAGCAACTCCATTTTCCAGTTCATCAAGTCAGTCAGATTCAGGGGACTGATCCACATTGAACCAAAGTCATAGAACACAGATACATAAGTCAAAGTGCCTATGTATAATTTTGCCATAAAATATGCACTGCCTAGAGGCACCTGGGTGGCTCAGTCAGTTAAGTGTCTGACTCTTGATTTTGGATCGGCTCGTGATTTCATGGTTTGTGAGTTTGAGCCCTGCATCAGGCTCTGTGCTGACCACTCAGAGCCTGGAGCCTGCTTTGGATTCTGTGTCTCCCTCTCTCTCTGCCCCTCCCCCACTCACTCTGTCTCTCTCAAAAATAAATAAACATTAAGAAAAAATTTTAAATGCACTGCCTAGCAAACCGAGACATTCATGTCTGTCAGTCAATACACTTCCTTCCCACAGAGGAAACCAAACACTGATCGGAAGGTTAATGGGGAGTGGGAGCTGAAACGAAGCCTACTGGTCAACTAAGCCAGTTGTGACCATTTGATGTTCCATTTTCTGCTAGAGGTAAGCATATTTTCTGAGCTCCAAATCGGAACACAGAGCTTAACAAAGAACTCTACCCTGACTTATGGTGTTAATTCATCTAGCTGTCTTTCATGGCTCTTTCCTAAAAAATAATAACATTAAACAATTACTATTATTTAATTGTAATGTTTATTTATTTTTGAGAGAGAGAGACAGAGTACGAGTTGGGGAGGGGCAGAGAGAGAGGGAGACAGAGAATCTGAAGCAGGCTCCAGGCTCTGAGCGGTCAGCCCAGAGCCCGACACAGGGCTTGAACTCACAAACTGAGAGATCATGACCTGAATAGAAGTTAGATGCTTAACCATCTGAACCACCCAGGTGCCCCACATTAAATGATTATTTAATAATGTAATTAAGTAATAATATAATCAATGTCATAATATATTATTATTTAATTATATAATGTAAGTAATAGTTTGCAAATTGAATAAGCCACCGTTACTAGAAAGAATAAAATAACATGAAAATAAAATATAACACTCAGCAAAATATATAATAGATAATTAAATATTTGTGTAATCACTTTTATAAAACATTTATTTATCCAAGTGGATAGCAGAAAATAAGCATCTGCAGATAACCAAACTAATACTCAGTTTTCTTGATCATTATTTTTTCTCTCAATTAAAAAAATCTCTTCAAAAGTCTGAGTAATGGGGCCCCAAGGTGGCTCAGACAATTAAGCCCCTGACTCTTGATTTCGGCTCAAGTCATGATCTCTCGGTTCGTAAGTTCAAGCCCCACCTCAGGCTCTGCATTGACAGTGCAGAGCCTGCTTGGAATTCTTCCTCTCTCTCTGCCCTTTCCCTGCTTGTGCTGTCTCTGTTTCTCAAAACAAAAAGATAAAAACTTAAAAAAAAAATTTTAAACAATGAAGTAAATGTCTGAGTCACTTAAGAGATATTTACGGCTTCCTTCATTATGTAAGACAGTTTCCATCCTTCAGTATTATGCATCAGACCATAGAAGCAATGACAGACAGTTCAGTGGCAATTAGCAACCCTCACACCAGATGTAGTTTTCAAATATCATTTTTTGCTAAAAGAAACCAGGGCTCTTTGGCTAAACAACCGATTCAGGATCTGGGACAGGAATTGTTCAAGATACGGCTACAATGTGTTGTGCCTGAAATCAAAGCTTCCATCAAAGACTACTGGGTCATGGCAAAAGGACACAGAAACTAACTCAAAGGGGCTCTCTTTGGCCGTAGTTGGGTCACTCTGAATACCAAAATACTCATAAAAGATGCAAACACATCAAACATGAAAAAATCGCATTGCTCATATAATCATCGTTTTAAAACAAATTGGTGATCTTCTTTGGAGGTTGCTAGGAGACCAACTCCAGACAGGCTGCTAAATAAAAGGAGTGAATCTTTTCCTGCTTTTTCTGAGAAACCTGTATTTCAAGGTAACTGACTTGTTGATATGGGAAATACCTTCTTTGTAAAAGATCACAGCTAATAAAAGCAGAAGGGATGACATAATTAGAGAATCATCATTCTCAAATCCCTGTTGAGTTCCTGGATCTAGGTCATGGACAACATTGATGGGTATGACAACCGTTAGATGAAAGGTTCGTGGAGATCTGTATTATGGATAGATCAGGCTGACACCAGCCAACTTAACATCACTAAAGATAGAGTAGCGGACGTCATATTTTTCCTGATGTGATACTGTAGAAAGGCACACTGAACTACCATGGATCTAATCAAGACTCTGGTCTTAACTACCTGATTGTAGACAATACACAGGGAGAGGGATGTGTTCAATGACTCCAGAAGAAAACAATCAGTCAAATCTGGAATGTGACAATTCTTATGGGACAAATGACCCAGTTTCTTTGACAAATGAATGGCATAGAAAGGAGGTGACCATGGGGGAATGAAAGAAACTTAAGGGTTATATTGTGTTAGTCAACTCAGGCTGCCGTTATAAAATGTCACAGACTGAGTGGCATAAACAATGGAAACCTATTTTTCTCCAGGTTCTGGAGGCTGGAAGTCCAAGTTCAGGGGCACCGGTGTGGCTGGATTCTGGTGAGAACTCTCTTCCTGGATTGGAGATGGCCGTCTTTTTTTTTTTTCCCCATAATATTTTATTGTCAAATTGTTTTCCATACAACACCCAGTGCTCTTCCCCATAAGTGCCCTCCACCATCACCACCACCTCTTTTCCCCCCTCCCCCTTTCCCTTCAACTCTCAGTTCATTTTCAGCATTCAATAGTCTCTCAAGTTTTGCATCCCTCTCTCTCCCCAACTCTCTCTCCCTCCTCTGCTCCCCCTAGTTCTCCATTAGGTCTCTCCTGCTTTCCTATTAGACCTATGAGTGCAAACATATGGTTTCTGTCCTTCTCTGCCTGGCTTACTTCGCTCAGCATGACACCCTCAAGGTCCATCCACTTTCCTAGAAATGGCCATATGTCATTCCCTCTCATTGCCATGTAGTA
>NC_043706.1:15136113-15151761 GCF_006229205.1 Suricata suricatta | reverse complement strand
GTTGACATTGCTGCTATGAACATTGGGGTACATGTGCTCCTATGCATCAGCATTTCTGTCTCTCTTGGGTAAATCCCCAGCAATGCTATTGCTGGGTCATAAGGGAGTTCTATCGATAGTTTTTTGAGGAACCTCCACACTGTTTTCCAGAGCGGCTGCACCAGTTTACATTGCCACCAACAGTGTAGGAGGGTGCCCAGGAGATGGCCGTCTTTTTGCTGTGAGTCCAATTCCTTTCCTCAAAACATGCACATGGAGGATCTTATAAATCTTATAATTTACCGATTAGATTGGGACCCCACCTTTATGACCTCATTTAACCTTAATTGCCTCCTAAAGGCCGTATCTCCAAATATAGTCACTCCGTGGTATAGAGTAGGGGGCACGCAAGTCATTCCATAGCACACATCAACCAGATGCCCTGTGTAGACCTTCTTTGAACCCTGATTGCAATGCACAACTGTAAAACACATTTATGGGACAGAGAAATTTTAACATCACCTGTTGGATACTAGATGATGTTAAGGAATTGTTGTTCATTTTTGTATATGTGACAAAGATGTTGTGGGGGGTTTTGTTGTTACTGTTACATAAATGAGATTATTTAGGTATTCTTAGTAAACTATGGTTCTTTTTTTTTATTATTATTCTCAAGTTAGTTACCATACAGCGTAGTCTTGGCTTCAGGAGTGGAGCCTCATGATTCGTCTCTTGCATGTGACAGCCAGTGCTCATCCGGAAGAGTGTTCTCCTTAATGCCCATCACCCATTTAGCCCACCCCACCACCCTACCACCCCCGTCAGTCAACTGTCAATTTGTTCTCTATGTTTAAGAGTCTCTTATAGTTCGCCTGTTGTGGTTGTTTTTTAAATTGGTTCCTTATCTCTTAGAGGTATATACAAAAGTATTTACCTTTGAAGTTATGTAAAGTCTGGGGCTTGTTTCAAAGTAATATGTAGGGGTGGGGGCAGGAATGAGGAAGGGAATATAGATGGAACAAGATCATGCACATATTGGGGCCTCTGGGTGGCTCAGTCAGTTAAGCGTCTGACTTCAGCTCAGGTCATGATCTCACGGTTTGTGGGTTTGAGTCCCCCATCAGGCTCTGTGCTGACAGCTCAGAGCCTGGAGTCTGCTTCAGATTCTGTGTCTCCTCTCTCTGACCTTCCCCTGCTCACGCTGTCTCTCTCTGTCTCTCAAAAATAAATAGAAAAAAATTAAAAAGAAGATCATGCACATATCAATTACTGCCAGAGCTGGGTGATGGGCATTCAGGGTTTCACTATACTATGCTCTCTACATTTGTGTATAGATTTTTCATTACAATACAAAATATGTATATTTTTAAAGTTTATTTATTTATTTTGAGAGAGACCGAGGCAGTGTGAGTGGAGGTGAGGCAGAGAGAGAGAACCCCAAGCAGGCTCCTCACTGACTGCACAGAACCTGACACAAGGGCTCGAACTCATGAAACTGTGAGATCATGACCTGAACTGAAACCAAGAGTTGGACTCTTGGCCAACTAAGCCAGCCAGGTGCCCCCACAATAAAAAATGTTTTTAAGGCAAAAGAGAGAGGGAGAGAGACTCAAGAAACATGACCAGAGGTACCTGGATGGCTCAGTCGGTTAAGCATCCAGCTTCGGCTCAGGTCATGATCTTGCAGTTGGTGGGTTCAAGCCCTGCATCAGGCTCTGTGCTGGCAGCTAGTTCAGAGCCTGGAGCCTGCTTTCGATTCTGTGTCTCCCTCTCTCTCTCTGCCCCTCCCCTGCTCGCACTCTTTCTGTCTCTCAAAAATAAATAAAACACATTAAAAAAAAAAAGAAACATGATCAGTCAAGCACAATGTGTAGATCTTGTTAAACCCTTATTCAAATAACCATATGATTAAGAAGATGTTTTTGAGACACTTGAAGCAAATATACCATGAACTGTGTGTGTTAGGTGATATTACAAATTATCATCAACCTTGTGGTGTGTAATAGGGAGTTTTTTTTTTTTAAGGTCCTTACTATTAGAGATATGTATTAAAGTGTTTACAGGCTGTATTGTCAGGGAACTCAAGACAGAACCAGATATAGATATAGATATAGATATAGATAATGAATACACATAGGTACTTCTTTTAAAAAATTGGGTCACATGATAATAGAGGCTGGTGACTCCAACATCTGCAAGGTAGGGTAGCAGTTCAGAGATCCAAAGAAGAGTTGCTGTTTGAATCTAAACAGAGTCTATCTCCTGGCAGAATTTCTTTTTCTTAGTCTTTGTTCTATTAAGGCTTTCAACTGATTGGGTGAGGCCCATCACATCATGGCATGCAATCTGCTTTCCTCCGAGTCTGAGTCTGGAGATTTAAATGTTATCCAGAGAGAAAGGGAGATAGGAGAGAGAGACAGAGAGAGAGAGAGAGAGATAGAGAGAGAGAGAGAGAGAGAGAGAGAGAGAGAGGAAGAAAGAAAGAAAGAAAGAAAGAAAGAAAGAAAGAAAGAAAGAAAGAAAGAAAGAAAGAAAGAAAAGGAAGAAAAGGAAGGAAGGGGGAGAGAGAGGAAGGGAGGGAGGGAGGGAGGGATAAAGAGAAGGAAGAAGGAAAGAAAGAAAGGAAGAAGGAAAAGAAGGAAAAGGAAAAGGAAAAAGACAAAAAACACCTTTACAAAAACTTCCAGAATAATATTTGACCAAATAGCTGGAAACCATAAATGCTATGGACTGAATTGTGTTCCCCAAACACCTGCACCAAATTTATATGTTGAAGCTCTCACCACCCCTGCCGTATGACTAAATTTGAAGATAAAGCCTTTAGGACGTAATTCAGGTTAAATAAGGTCAGAAGGGTGGGCCCTGAACTAACAGGATCGGGGGCCTTATTCTGCATGAAGAAGAGGTCATGTGAGCACATAGCAAGGTGCTAGCTGCCTACAAGCCAAGAGACAAGGGCCCAGAATGAAACCTACCTGCACCTTGGTCTCTGACTCCCCATGTCCGGAACTGTGAGAAACAGATTCTGTTGTCCAAGCCCGCCTCTGGTGTTTTGTTACAGCAGGCCAAGCTGACTAATACAGTGACCCAGACAAATCAACACATGAAATTGACCATCAGGCAAGCATTTACACAATCTAGAATTTGCTTCAAGATACAAAAAAAAAAAAAAAGTAAAAGTAAACAGGAAGGGTAGAAGAAACATGATTGGCAAAGGGTTGATAATTATCCAAGATGATGGATAAGTGAGGTCTCACTACATTCGTAGCTGAAATTTTCTATCATAAACCGTGTAGAAGAAATATTCATGAGACTCCCATGTTCTGACCCAATAATGACAGGAAGAATTCACCCGCCCTCTTCTTACTTGGAAGACGAATGTTTTAATAATGAAATTCCTTAAGTACTTTTTTGTTCAACTCTGATCTGTAGCTTCCTTTTTCCTTTTCAACCAGCAGGTCCTCATTAAGGTATAACTCAAGGACATAGTGATCATTAAAATGATCACGGTTTCACAGAGAGGGAAGAACACAGTCCAAAAAAATCCGTGTCTTGGGCAGAGTGTGTCAATCAGGGTTTTCTACAACAGAAGCCACAAGAGCTGATAAGGGTATTTGAGATCTGCCTTCCAGAAATCTAGATAAACAAGTCATGTTATCATGTAAATCCCTCTAAGGAGATTCAAAATGCAAACTGCTATATTTCTACAAGTTCTCACACTTGGCCTGGGGAAGGCTTAGACTACTTTCTCCTAAAACTGAATATCCATGCAAATATCCACATCCAGCTTCCTATTCCTACATTTCGGTTTTAGCTAGGTGAAGGGTAAATGGTGTCATCAGCGAAAAACCACCAGAACCAAAGTGGTTATTAAGGGTCTTTGATTTTTCTTAAGAAGAGCAGAAGCTTTTCCACCTAGTACTAAATGCGCTCTTGAGGGTAAAACGTTTTTATTATTTTAAGATTAGGTATTTTCAGACACCTCATGCTCTCTATGGAAATTGGCAAATTAAAGACAATATCGTCAAACTTTTTTGGCGCAAGCAGAACTGGGTCAGAGAACCTGTTGAGGTGGACAGAAAGGATGAGCCTCCCGTCTGCTCTGTTCCCTAAATAAGTCATCAGTGGGGCCCGAACGGGCTTGAAAACTGGGACTCAGCATAATTGTTTCTAAGTGAAAGTGGAAATCGGGTTTTCAGGGGAGTCGTTTGCTGGGAAATCTTGACCCTTATGAATGACAGCCTTGCTGTCCTGGTGCCCTGATTTGACATTTGGGGGCACTCTTCCAGACCTCTGACTGTCCTTTTCAGTTCTGAGAGGTGTGGGCGGGGCCATCAACCCTGGCTTCCGGGTCCGCCCCCCATCCAAGGTCTCCCAGGCCTGAGAGCAGCCAAGTCCAGAACGTGTTGTTGAACTTGAGCTGCATGACAGGCGGGGCAGACTGGACACTGCACCGTCTGCAGGTGTGTCTGCCAACGGAATAAAACAAAAACAACACATTCTGGGCAGGGGGAGCAGGTCAGCCTGTCAGCGTCTGAAAATACCAGAGGAGGAGCAGAGACAGGTCCCAGGGCAATCACAGGAAAGCCGCAGAAGAATGGGTTTGCCAGAAAACAGAAAGGGGGCAACTGCAGAGGGGAGGAGCCTGGAGACGCAGAAAATATGTATTTGGGTCACTCGAAGGCTGGCACCGTAGCCCTTAGCAGACAGATGCTAGGAGAGCCCCATAAATAGCCTCTGGTTGATTGCCACGGGGTGGCCTTTGCAGGAGGCCAAAGTGGCCAGCTTTGAGCCCCGGGAGTCCCTGGGCCTCAGGCCATGCTATCAGAAGTCAGCAGGTTCACAGAGGAGCCGCATGGGGTCCGTCCAGGCTAAGCTGGCAGGATTTTCCTGAAATCGCCTAGAGCAAGAACTGGGTGTATCCTGTACGGATGGTGGGCATGCAGAGTTCGGAGTATGTGTGAGATAAAATAAGGGCAATCCTCACTCTGCACATTTTTACCAGACCCCCCCCCTCCCCGACAAAGGGGCGTGTTAGAGGGGGAGGGGAACGGAGGACCTATCTGCTAGGCAGCAACCTAAGTGTTGTCTAGTGTAGAGAGGCCCATTGTAGAGGAAATGCAAACGCAAGTATCAGGTCTTGGCCATGGGCTCCCACAGGGGCTCAGGGGCCCTCGGGGTCACCAGCAGGGGTCTCTGTAGCCCCCTCCAGCTCTCTGTCCATCCTTACTAGCCGTGCTCTCTTTCTCTCTCTGTCTCCTGATGGACGAATATCCCGGGTCTGCTCTGGGCTTTGCCCTTCGTCACCCAGCTTTCTGGGCACATCCTCAGCCAGCCAAGCAGTGCCGGCCTGGGATTTCTGGAGAGCATCACACTACCAGACAGCCGAAAAAATACCACCCCTCCCTCATCTTCCTTCCATAACCAGTGCCTTGCCTTTCTCTTCTCTTCCCTGGATAAAACTATGTTCCCCACAAGTGTCCTCCAAGGGCACCCAGTTACTCAATGGCAGAACTAGAATTCAAGGGGCACCCAGGTGGCTCGGTCAGTTAAGCGTCTGATTCTGAATTCAGCTCGGGTCATGATCCAGTGGTTTGTGAGGCTGAGTCCCATGTCTGGCTCTGCACTGACAGCGCATTGTGGAGCCTGCTTTGGATTCCCTCTCTGCCCCTCCCCTGCTCACTCACGTGCTCACTGTCTCTCTCAACAATAAATAAATAAACATTTTTTTTATAGAGCTAGGATTCAAGCCTGGTCATTTAATTCCAAGTAAAATCCTTTCTCCAATAAAATAATAATAATAACTGCCATTTATTTAGATATACTATGTGTTATACCCTATCCTATGTGCTTTACACATTTAAATGCAGTTAAAACCCTGGGGCGCCTGGGTGGCTCAGTCGGTTAAGTGTCCAACTTCAGTTCAGGTCATGATCTTGCAGTTTGTGAGTTTGAACCCCGTGTCGGGCTCTGTGCTGACAGCGCAGAGCCTGGAGCCTGCTTCAGATTCTGTGTCTCCTTCTCTCTGCCCCTCCCCTGCTCACGCTCTGTCTCTGTCTCAAAAATAAACAAACATTTTTTTAAAAAGTGTTTGCCATTCCTATTTTGTGACAAATCAGAAAGTAAGGCGAGGAAAGCGAAGTAAGAAACAGCCACCCAAACAGAAAGTTTGGAAAATACAGAGCCAACAGTTAGGACCCTGAAGAGGGGGGTGCTCATCCCAAAGCTCTGCCCACAAGCAGCGACCTGCGGTGTTTGCTCTGAAATCTGGGGAGACAGACAGCAGCCGCTGATGTGAAGCCTGCGTGAAGAGCAGGGGGAGCAGCCAGGGCGAGGGCAGGACACAGATGGCGCTCACTGTGGCGCGTGTAACAGGGGAGGGCTTGACGGAGGCGCTGTTTACAGAAGGGCGGGCGGAATGAGAGGAAGCAACAGGGGTGCGGGGCCCCCAGAAATAACAAATGCCGGAAGCTCTTACCGCCTCTGGGACCGCAAGGACAGAGGGAGGGGACGTGTCCCCAGAATGCAGCTGCCCCCAGGGGAGAACAGCCTGCTGGAGATGTGGGCTGTAGCCATTGAGGGGACTGCCCTGTCACTCTTCCGTCTGCGGCGGGTGCCCCCTGTGAGCGGGCAGAGGGCCTCGGCCGGGCTGCCCAGAGACAGTTCCGGGGCCACGGTCAAGGTGGAGCAGGGCAGAGGAGAAAGGGGTGAGGGGAGCAAGTGGAGAATGGGTAGCATGTGGGTGACACTTGTCACCCTGAAGAGCTCTGGTGGAAGCCACAGTGTGTGAGCACCGATGGCCTGTAACAGGCAACGTGCCCTGCTCCGTGCTTTCTCCAAAAATGCAACTGTGTTGGGCCGACCGAATAGGAAAGAGAGCGTCCCCATCATGCATTTCTTGTCCCCGAGGCTGCCCTGGGGGCTCCATCAGACGCAGAGCCCCTCAGCCCGACACACGACAACAGGAGGTCTTCTCCCGACACCCCCACCTTCATCAGGGAGGCATGGGGCCAGGGCCCCAGAGCCACTCTCGTTCTCTGCCCCTTCTCTCACTTTTAGTTCTTTAATCGACTGTCCTTGCAGACAGAGGTGACAGGGAGCGGCACACGCACCTGCCAGCATCGAGGCTCAGGAAGATGGGGAGGAGTCGGTGGGGAGGCACTCAGAGCTCAATCGGTTAGCAGGGAAAGAGGGGGCGAAAGGCTCTCTCCGGATTGGTGGGGGGACGTAGAGGTGAGCCTCTGGGGCTCTGGGTGGCTCAGTCACTTGAGCACCCAACTTGGACTCAGGTCATGATCTCACGGTCCATGAGTCTGAGCCCCGAGTTGGGCTCTGTGCTGACAGCTTGGAGCCTGGAGCCTGCTTCAGATTCTGTGTCTCTCTCTTTCTCTCTTCCTCCCCCACTCATGCTCTGTCTCTCTGTCTCTCTCTCTCTCTCAAAAATAAATAAACAGTTTAAAAAAAAAGTGAGCCTCAAAACAAAAAGCAGCCTCCAAGGCCTGAAAACCAAACGCCCACAGTGGGGGGACCGAGTGGGGCCCGACCCTGGGGCCTGCAGCAGGCCTGGACGACCACTTAGAAGACCCAGAATCTCAAAGCTCCAGTGCCAGCTGCTCTGTGACCAAGGAATGTGGGGCAGGATGGAAAGAGGTGTTTTCATATTGCATCTGTTTTCAGTGATGAAAATGGATTTTATTAAATAATGAAAAGGGAGGGTAGGGGCTTTCTGCCCACCTGTTAGACTCGTCGCTCAGCTTCATTTCCCAAGGCACCTGGAAGATCAGATTCCCGACGTGTCTGACAGGAGCTGCTCTCAAGTGCAGAGCGCGGATGGAGAACGGCAAGCCGGGGCGAGGCCCACGCTGAAAGACCAGCGAGTCACAAAAACACCGGCTGCGGGAGAGGCGGGGCGAGGCATTGCAAGCAACTCAACCCGTGCTTCTCAGTTCTGGTCCTTGGGGCTCCAAGTGCTTTCCCTTACTCGCTGTTTTTACAAAAGGTCCGTGGGAGCAGCCAGGGACACGGTGGAGATGGAAGCCAAAAGCTTACCATGAAGACGCCCAGTGGTTCGTACCTGTGAGCCCTTCAGTATTTCTCCGTTCACGCCACGCCCTCAGCCTGGTCCTGGGGCCTTGAACCAGGAAGTTGTCTTGGGCTTTTCCCCTCTCCTCCACCATCTGTATCTCAGCTGTCATCCGGTCTGGCCAAAAAGTGGAATAATATATACAGGCGGTGCACCTACGCTGTGCCAGCAAAGTTCAGATCCTGAGCGATTACCGGCATAAGGACCTCACGGCGAGGAGCTTACAATTTTGTCTGCTGAGACAGCAGTAAATAGATGAACAAACAAAATCATCTCAGAGTGTGTGTTAGGCTGCTTTGGTCTACTACATAAATGAAACTGGCGTAATTCCAGCTGTGGAAAATTTCAGGGACGTGTGATCAGTGGTTCGAGAATGTCATCAAAGAGCCAGTCCCTTCCAGCTCTCTGCTCTGTGTTCTCGTTTTGCATTAACCATAAATGGAAAGCTGGAAACAAGATGTCTCCAGCAATCCCAGGCATCCTGTTGAGATGATACCAAGGCCAGAGGAAGGAGAGGGCTTCTTATCCTTTCACTGACAGCCCCGAGAGCCTTCCGTTCTTGTCTCTCCCTCTGGAACTGGGTCACTTGCCCATTCTGGAACCCCAAATGAGCAGAGGGCATGAGATTGCCATTGGATCAAATGAGATGGAGTCTCTTCCCCAAGGGGGTATGTGGGAGGGTGACAACCAACCAGAGTTAGGCTTTTGTTAAGAAGGAAAAAAGAGAGGAACCAATTCTGGCTGGACAGTCAACAGTGTTGACAAAAATATTTAAAAAGCATTAAACACAAGATGGAGTAATGATACAGAGGGGTCAGGAAAGGCTGCCCTTGACCTTGTCCCCATGGTCCCTGCCTGGAGTTATGACAGCAGCATCCTAATTGGTCTTCTGGCCTCCAACATTCCCTCTCCCACTCAGTGGCCCCACTTTCTACTTTGCCCCATTGGATCTGCCTAAAATACATATCTGCTCATGTTGTCTTCTTGCTTAAGATGTTACCGTAGCCCCTTAGTTCATATGCAATAAAAAGACGAACTTTTTAGCACGATTCGATGATTGAAAGCAAAGCACTCTCGCCCTATGATGGATACGCTATCATAGCCCCCTGTATAGATCAGACGATCCGGAACTGAGAGGGTAAATTACTGCTCCCGGCGTTAGTACTCTCCCGTTACTGCCGTAACGTCACTACGAACGTGGTGGTTCAAACCAACACAAACATATTATGCTATAGTTCTGGAGGTCAGAGGTCCAAAACTAGCTTCAAAATCAAGATGTCTGGAGAGCGGCATACCTTCTGGAGACTCAAGGGACAAATCTCTCTTCTTACCTCTTCCACCTACTCGAGGCTGCCCGTGTTCCTCTCCGTGTGTCCCTATCACTCAACCTATGCTTCCAAACTCCTTTTTGCTTTCCTGCCTCCTCTCATTAAGACCATTGTGATTACCGGGGGCTCATTTGAATAACCCAGGATTATCTACCCATCTCAAGATCCTTAACTTAATCACATCGGCAAAGTCCCTTTGGCCATGTAAGTCTCTTTAGCCACAGGATGTGGATATTAGGACAGGAACAGGTTTAGGTAGCCTGTATTCTGGCTACCACTCCCAACATCAGAAGACCAGGAAGTAGTAGAATCAGGGTTTGAACTCAAGCTCTGGAGTTCCCAGAAGGAGTCACACCCTACTTTCCAATCTGGTTGTTTTGTCTTTCACCTGGACGGCCTTTCTTGAATACTCGGCCCCTCACATGGTTAATTGCCACTTAACCTTAGGACATAGCCCATAGTGACCTCTTGACAAGCTTCCATGACAGCATTCTTACCCTACTCTTTTATCCCTGCACGCACCCTTCAGCTGGGCTGGATGTCCCTGCCTTGTGAGCCCATGTCCCAGAGCTCACTACCAAAGTATCGCTTCTAACCCTAACTGGGAGGGGCTTCCCACAGAGCCCAGGGAGCTCAGGAAAACTAGTTGATTGGTTGATTGGTTTGTGGGTTGGCTGGTCGAATCAAGGAATCAGCTGGGGGTAAGGTATTTGCAAGGGGAGAAATAATTATAAGAACTAACAGATATAAGGAAAGGGAGCTCTTGGCAGGAGCTTGGAGAAATCAGTTTCAGACTAGGAGGACATTTGGGGGGGGGGGTGTAACACCTTATATACTTTCAAGAACCAAGAGGGATCAGAAAAAGAGGCAGGTAAGTGACCCTGTTGGACTGCTTTGGTTTCCAGCTAAATCTCCAGGTGAGAAAGGAAGTGAGTTTCAGGGCAGGAGCTGGATTCTAGAATAGAGTGAACACACAGGTCTGCTTCATCTCTTGGACACAGGGTTGTGATGGGTGAGGCACAGAAGGAAAGATTTTGCAATCCAGAGTGATGAAACTTTAACTCCTTGTGAATATCCATTCTTTAAAGCTTAGAGGGTGCAGCCTGGGTTTAGAACTCGCCCCCCACCCCCACCCATACTGGGGCCAAAAGAAATGTGTACATCACAGAACTAGTAAGTACTAAAACTGCCACTCAGATATCAGTTGTGTTATATCTGGGGACTCTGGAGCCTGGCAGACAGGTCACAGACAGAAAGTCTAGGAGAAAAGAGGGAGGAAGACTGCGGGGGGAGGGAATAATTTTGAAACCAGAACTCCTAAGAGCATAGCACCTGTATCAAGCCAATACTTTGTCATTAAATGAGTTTCCCTCTCAGAATTTGCAGTGGCCATTCATCGAGAATGGTCATTTTTACCAGATAGCAAGGAAACCTGGATATAAAGGAATTTTTATGCTTCTGATTCTAGCTAATTAGGTCTCGCAAACAGAGACAGAAGGACTTCTCATCCAAAAGGGCATTTTTTTTTCTACTACGTGATTTTACCAAGGAGTTGAATCAGCGAGGGGTCCCTAAAAGGGCCTGCTTAATATTCTGAATTATATTTTTATCAAATAAACAGAGAAGTCTCCTGTCGTGGGTTAAGATTTTACCTTAGCTAACGTCATACAGACCAGGGCTCCCCTAGCAAACTTGTGCACACTTTGTTGGATAATAGAGAGAAAGGGCTTTAGTTCTTATTTCCCCAGCAGAGGTGTTGATAATTTTTTTAAATTATTTTTTTAATGTTCATTTATTTTTGATAAAGAGAGACAGAGTGAACGGGGGAGGGGCAGAGAGAGAGGGAGACACAGACTCCAAAGCAGGCTCCAGGCTCTGAGCTGTCAGCACAGAAATGGACATGGGGCTCACACCCACAAGCCATGAGACCATGACCTGAGCCGAAGTTGGATGCCTAACTGACTGAGCCACCCAGACGCCCCTTGATAGATCTTGACAGAGACATGTGAATGCATCCCTCTTAACCCTGCTGGTAAGATATATTCCTAAGATAAGCCAAAAGCCCTAGCATGGCAAAGCACTGGCAATATTCCAAGGTTAGGCTTTGTCTGCAAGTAGGAAGTTCTGGGTCCATAAAAACTGTGCTATGGATTGCTGAAACTCAAGAGTAACACCTTAAAACACTGTGGGTCACATCTTAGACATCATCCAGCCCTCCATCTTCCACATGAGGAAGATAGGAGGAAGGACCCGCAAGACTGACTCAGGGCCCCAGAGTATGGGACAGACACCCAGGCTGGAGGTATGGCTTCCGGAAAACCGCGGGAAGAGGGCACCAAAAATGGGAACCTTTAACGGGTAAACAGAGGGAGGCATGGTCCTAAAGGTGGGAGGAAAGCCAGGAGGGGCCAGGAGCGGGGAAGACAAGCGGGAGGCGACGTACAAAGCAGGTGTCAACGCTGTCAAGAGCTACCAGGGACAAGGAGAAGGCTAAGAAAATCCCACCGGACGTGGGGACCAGGAGGATGTCGGCGATCTCTCCCAGCCCTGTCGTGGGGGCAGAACAGATCTTAAGGCTTAGAGAGTGAGTGGGAGGTGAGGACGCAGAGACAAAGTCAGGGGGTGCTGCTCCTGAGAAGCTTGGCTGTAAGGAAAGAGGGGAGAGCGCGCTCTGGCTGACGGACCGGACCGCATCTGTTTCTGCTCTTGACCTTCTGGGAAAGGCAGGGAGGCGGGAAGACCAGCCAGTCCAGGGCCGTGAGACTTGAAACAACACAGGCCCCTCCCCCAAGGAGAAGGGGGGGTGCCTGGTGGCTCCCTCGGTTAAACATCCAACTATTGACTTCTACCCAGGTCATGAACTCCCAGTTTATGAGTTCAAGCCCCACCTCGGGCTCTGTGCTGACAGCATGAATCTGCTTGGGAGCCCGACTCCATCTCTCTGCCCCTCCCCCACTTGCTCTCTATCTCTCCCTCAAAAAAAAAAAACAACCTTAAAATATACATATAAAAATAATAAATAAATTTAACTAAGAAACAAACACAAGAAAGACATTCCATTTTTATTTGAAACCCATTCTTATGGGAACCTGGCAGGAAATGTATATTGCTTCCAGGGACATTGGGAGAATTCACCTGAAACGCTTAGGGAGGACTGATCATCCTAGCTGTACAGGATGATCCCCCCCGCCTGTGATTTGAAAGACTCTAGGGAGCCCCCAGGTCTCCCTAAACTACTGTCCCTGTCCAAGATGCTCCTGTTACCTGCTCTCGCTGTGGCAGGAAAACGCTCCAAGCACGGAAGGAACTGCTTCCAAACCAAGACTGCCAAAGAGTACATTCCAATCCTAGCAAACGGGCACAGAGTCATCCCTGATGGTCCCTCGTTTGGCATGTTGACACAAGCACTAATCTATTCAGGGGATAACTTATTCTTTCTAGAAACTGGCCGTAAATATCGACAACTATTTTTCAGTGACTGCTGTTAATAGGCCCTACCTGCTACCCCAAACCTGCACCAGCTGAGTGTTCTCCATTGGTCCAGAAGGGAATAAAATCCAGGGCATTTGGGGGAAGTCCAGGGATGCCAGATGGATGTACACTGGTGTTTGTCTTCTCAGGAGTAACAGAGAGAGTTCTGAGAAGTCCAGCCCACACAGGCATAGGCTGGCCGTGAAGTTCGTGGGTGGACACTTAGTGCTGCTCATCCCTTATCCAGTGGCAAAAAATATTCATGACACACCAACTATATACCAGGGGCTTTCCTAAACATTTGACGCATCTCCCCTCCCAACAATCTATGAGATGGATAGGAGGTCTCCATTGAGCTGACAAAGAAGCCAACCTTCAAAGAGATTAGGGAATTTATCAGGTGTCACACGCTAGTAAATTCTGGAGCCAAGATGATGAGTCAGACCTGCCTGCCTTGAAATTCTTCTGCTTAACTACGCTCTAAGACGCGGATTAAACAAGTCTGGTCTAGCCGCTTGTTCTGAAGATTAGGTGAGAGAATGACTAAATGTGCTGTGAAAACTTCAAAGAGGAAGAGCAGAGCCTCCTGATTGGTCTCCTTGGTGCACCTACAGCGAGTGCACATTGTCCAGCCTGAGTGGAGGCATCCATGTGGTCAGGGAATCCCCAGGGAAGCCCGTGTTTCCAGGCCACCGACCAAGTGTGCCGGGCCCATCGGGGCTCACGGGAAGGATTTGAGCGAAGGGAGCATCGTGTTGCGTCTCTTGTTGGCGTAGTGTCATTTCCTCAACTCACCTGGGGAAGAGGAACAGCAGGTGACCTGGCCAGCTAGTTCTGGAGGGCCACGGTCAGGCAATGGAGAGGTCTGCTGGCCCGAGAGCTCCCTCAGGTGTGCGCTAAGGGACTGGCTGGGAGGGGAAAGCCTGGGTCTCCACCCAGCCCTCTATAAATGTCAGAGAATCAATTCCAGAACTCTCTTCACCCAGCTCTTTGGTTGGCTGACTCCTCATTCACATCTCTCAGCTCAAATGTCTCTCTGTAAAGTAGCCCCCGCCTACCACTTTGTTTATTTTCTTCATCTCTTTTTCTTAAACTTTTAAATGTTTATTTACTCAGGGGAGGGGCGGGCAGAGAGAGAGGGAGACACAGAATCTGAAGCAGGCTTCAGACTCTGACCTGTCACCACAGACCCTGATGTGGGGCTCTGACAAGGACCTGAGCTGAAGTCAGAGGCTAAACTAACTGAGCCACCCAGGTGCCCCTCTTCATCTCTATTTTTTTTAACCTTTATTTATTTTTGAGAGAGACAGAGTGCGAGTGGGGGAGGAACAGAGAGAGAGGGAGATACAGAAACTGAAGCAGGCTCCAGGCTCTGAGCTGTCAGCACAGAGCCTGACTCGGGGTTTGAACTTACGCACCACAAGAGCATAACGTGAGCTGATGTCCGCCGCTTAACCAGCTGAGCCACTCAGGCACCCCTCTTCATCTCTATTCTTAAAAACTACCTTTTCTTTTCTTGTTTGGGGATATTTATCCATTTAACACATTCACTGTCCTTGACCCCAAAATGCAAATAGGGATTTGTTGTATTTCCTGCACCTAAAATAGTATCTTGTACCTTATAGGCACTCAATGTATTTGCTGGCTGGCTGGCTGAGATTTTTAAATGGTGGTCCCTCTCTGTTTGGGAGGCTCCCCTGTACCCAAGCCCAGGAACATTCTCTTTCATTGAAGTGGCTGGTTCTTTTATAGTCTAAACCACCGTAAAATCAGGTAGGAGAGAGGGGTTTTGCTTCCTGGAGCTTCACGAAGGGGATGGCCTTTGCCCGTGAAAGGTACTACAGTATGGCAGGCGGAAAACGGCAAAGGTGCAGGTCTAGGAGGGCTGCAGGAGCAGCAAGCCGCCCTGTGCACTGGCTGGAATGATAAAGGCTGGGCGGGGGAGGGGGCTGGGGACTCGGTGAGGAGCAGGCAGGGAAAGGCCGTGAATGTCCAGATACGGAGTTTGGATGTATCTCCTAGGACATGGGGAGTCCCTGAAGACCAACGCAATGCAAGCACCCCTCTTGCTTCCAACCACGGATGTAAAGTGAAACTGTTGAATAATGACCCATGCAATGATCAGACTCATTAGCTGTGAGTCCCGTTTCCCTGCTCAGTCACTGCTCATCGCTGAGAGGCCAGGTTCATCAACACTATTCTAGGGGTGCCTGGGTGGCTCAGTCGGTTGAGCATCTGGCTTCAGCTCAGGTCATGATCTCACAGTTTGTGGGTTCGAGCCCCACATCGGGCTCCGTGCTGACAGCTAGTTCAGAGCCTGGAGCCTGCTTCAGATTCTGTGTCTCCTTCTCTCTCTGACCCTCCCCTGTTCGTACTGTCTCTCTCTGTCTCTCAAAAATAAATTTAAAACATTAAAAAAAATTTTTTTTAAAAGCTGTTCTAGACTCCCAAGTGAGGGGTAAAGTGCTATGAAGTCAGGGACGCCAAGAAACTACTTGGCCGCTAGTGAAAAAGAACACATTTCTTAAATATCGATCATGTAGCAGCATGTGAAAATAGATTGTGTCTGTGATCTATACCAACGTCACAGATTGATTAAAAATGACCATTAATCATTTTTAAAAACTCATTAGTACTACATATTCCATATTCCCCATTCCTTGCATTCCTTTTCAGTGTCAAGGTAATAATTCATCTGACAACAGTGATCCTCAGCAACAGGAAAAATGCCCAGCCCAGGTAATCAAGTCAATGGCTACCAGTGATGTTTGAGAGTCTCACTGAAAT
>NC_043706.1:15102724-15136013 GCF_006229205.1 Suricata suricatta | reverse complement strand
AAATATGTTCTAGGCCTGACAATTCTCAGAATCCCATAGAACTTCCCATTTGGCTCACTCGCCATCGACCTGTGGTACAGTTAGCTAAGCATGCAGTCTGAACAATTCAGGCATGTAGCAGTCAACAAAAATGGGAGGTGGATGAATGAAGAGAGAGATACATGGAGTGGGGGGAGGTGTGTGCAGAATTTGAGGATGCATACACCTGTGTGGTACAGAGAACAATCTATCAACCACTGAGCGGTGTGGAGAAGTTAGGTAGCTTTCCTGAGGCCACAAAGTGGATGGCCAGGCCTGGATTCAAAGCCAGGTGTCCATGGATCCAAAGTGGTTTATTTTTTGCATCATATTGACGAAAGTCCACCGTCAGTTTATTCGAAACCTCTGGGACCAGAGCACTCTGGAATTTAGAATTTGGGGGGGCGGTTTAGGAAGGTGTGTAAATATTTCTGTAGCAAAGCATGTTAATGTTTTCATGAAAGAGGTCAAGGAGCCTCAGATCAGACTTTCATCAATTCAGTACAAACTGTACCACCTAATTTAGGGTTTTCTGAACTTCTGGGGTTTGGGGAGTTGCCGATTAAAAAAATTGTGGAGATTGGGGTGCCTGGGTGGCTCAATCCATTGAGTATCTGACTCTTGATCTTGGCTCAGGTCATGATCTTACAGTTTATGAATTCGAGCCCCACATCGGGCTTTGTGCTGACAGTGTTGAGCCTGCTTGAGATTCTATCTCTCCCTCTCTGTCCGCACCTCCCCTTTTCTCTCTCTTAAAAAAAAAACAACAAAAAAACATAAAGGAATTGTGAAGATGAACGTGAAAGAAAAGAAATGTATGCATGTAGTAACAAACTTTTATTGGATGATGAGTATTGAGTGAATGGAGACTCTCTGCAAAGCTCAGGACACACACAACCATAACAATAACCTTGCAAGATAAGGACTATTAGGACCTCCATGCTCCAAACCAGGAAACTGAGGCATGGAGGGAATAAGTTACTTGTCAGAAATCACCTAAGTCCATTCATTTGGTTCAGTCTCCATTTCTTTTTTTTTTTTTAATGTTTTATTTAGTTTTTTGATACAGAGAGAGACAGAGCATGAGAGGGGGAGGGGCAGAGAGAGAAGGAGACACAGAACCAGAAGCAGGCTCCAGGCTCTGAGC
The DNA here is from genome assembly GCF_006229205.1 of Suricata suricatta. Taxonomy (NCBI): domain Eukaryota; kingdom Metazoa; phylum Chordata; class Mammalia; order Carnivora; family Herpestidae; genus Suricata; species Suricata suricatta. The sequence goes on along the minus strand of NC_043706.1, from coordinate 15,134,848 downwards.
GGTCTGCATAGAGCCCGACACCGGGCTCGAACCCACGAATGTGAGATCTGACCTGAGCCGAAGTCGGAGGCTTAACCGACTGAGCCACCCAGGCGCCCCCAGTCTCCATTTCAATTAAAGTCTTACAGTCGTGGGGCTCCTGGGTGGCTCAGTCGGTTGAGCATTTGACTTAGGCTCAGGTCATGATCTCGTGGTTCGTGGAATCGAGCCCCGCAGCGGGCTCTGTGCTGACAGCTCAGAGCCTGGAGTCTTCGGATTCTGTGTTTCCCTCTCTCTCTGTCCCTCCCCTGCTCACGCTGCCTCTCTCTCCCTCTCTCAAAAATAAATAAAAACATTAAAAATTTTTTTAATCTTACAGTAGAAATTTTTTAGAGATTAATTTTTCTTTTCTTATTGAAGGGTGGGCTATTTCCAGTCTGACTGAGAGGCACTGGGCTTTGATCTGAACATTTTGGCTTTGTAGCTTTAGATATGCCTTTTCTGTGGTGTTATCTGTCTTATTTTGGCAACAGCCAATCCACAGAAAATAGCCGTGGGCTCTCCCCTCTAAGCACCATTAGAAGCCTCGGGAAATTCAAGAGAAAACTCATGGTTGATTCGGTTCATTCATTTGCTGGTTGTTGAATACACACACAAGGCTGGCACTCTACCAGAATTGGACCCACTTCTGATAAAACAGAGCAGCCTGTGAACCTCTAAAGCAGTGTGGTAAAATTAAAGTCGGGTGACCGAGAAAGGCTCTTCCTCAGTAATGAGACTCCATGTGTAGACGCAGAGCTTGGCCAGAAACAATGTGTTCTGCCTCCCGTGTGACTCATTTTCCCCTGGAATGATAATCTTTGTCTTCCTGGAGTAATCTAATACTGAAATTCACAGGAGTGGTTTCCTACTACTGTGCCTGATAGAGTTTAGAATACGCTTTAAATACTCTCAGTGATTTACCAGAAAAGCACCGGTGATCTAATAATTACTGAAATACAAAGCCTTAAACCGTACAGTCATTCAAAATGCTGGAAGTACAATGCGTTCTAGTGTTCAGTGATTAATTACCTTTCACTTTTTCCCCTTTAAAACTGAAAACTATTGCAGAAAACACACAAATAGCCCTAGCTCTTGCACATCTATTTTGTGATTAACCGAATTTATTACTTCAGAAAATAAGAACATTTTTTCTAATTTATTTTTCAGATTAATGTTGAGGTTTTGAAAACAGACTAAAATGGACTGCTGTTTATCCAGGGGCACCTGGGTGGCTCAGTCGGGTAAGCTTCTGACTCTTGATTTTTGCTCAGGTCATGATGTCATGGTTTGTAGTTCAAGTCCCATGTCATTGGGCTCCTTGATGATAACTTGGAACCTGTTTGTCTCTCTCTTCCTCTCTCCCTGCCTCTCCCTTGCTGGTGCTCTCTCTCCCTCTCAAAATAAATAAACTCTAAACAATTGACTGTTATTTACAAATAAGTGTGCTTTTAAAAAATAGAATGTTATCTTTTTATTGTTATCTTAAGAGTAATTTTATTATGCTAGGGTAATGAAAATAATGAGAAAATGAAATCCAATGAAAGGAATGGTTTATTTGTAGAAATTCATTCTATCGACAACTTTGAATTAATTTTTTTAATGCTTATTTATTTCAAGAGAGAGAACACACACAAAGGAGGGGCAGAGAGAGACAAAAAGAGAGAGAATCCCAAGCAGGCTCCGAGTCATCAGAGCAAGCGTATGTGAGGCTCCATCTCACAAACCATGAGATGATGACCTGAGCTAAAATCAAGTCTGCCACTTAACCACCTGAGCCACCCAGGTGCCCCTGAACAAATATATTCTTAAAAAAAATAAATTGGGGCACCTGGGTGTCATTAAGCCTTCTGTACATAAGTAAGTAGGAAAGTTAAGGAAGGAAGGAAGGAAGGAAGGAAAGAGAGAAAGAAAGAGAGGAAAGGGAGGAAGGAAGACAAAGGGAGAAAGAAAAGAAAGAAAGAAAGAAAGAAAGAAAGAAAGAAAGAAAGAAAGAAAGAAAGAAAGAAAGAAAGAAAGAAAAAGGAAGGAAGGAAGGAAGAAAAGAGCAAGTGAGTCCTTGTGTGGGTTGGCTTGCCCTCCAAGTCTGCTACTTTCTTCTTCACAAGGTTCCCTGGGTATTTCATAAAGCTCAACTTTACCCAATTCTTTGTGACTCTTAAGTGCTTTTAATCATCCTAAAAAGCTACCCATGGATGCCTCATCAGTTATTACCAAAGCTAGAACGTTCGCCCAGATTTTGAAAACTACAGGGTACATACTGATTCCTCAACAGATGTTTGTCAATATTCCTTCCCACCTCACACCAGAAACCAGGCCCCCAAGGGAGAAGGAGGTGACTTAGCCCTCGATGTCCACCTGCTGGTGTGAGACCTTGGGCAAGTCACATTGCTTCATTTATTTATTTATTCAGCAAACTTTCCTTGATCATTCATCCATGCCAGTCACCAACTCCCCCACTTCCATCCCCTACCTGGGGACTAGGGACACAATAGTGACAAAACACGTACGGTTCCTGCCTTCACAGACCCTTTATACATTGATGGGATCTCAGACTTGGTGTGCATCAGAATCACCCATAGGCCTTGTTAAAAAAAAACGTTGCTGGCCTCACTCCCAGAGTTTCTGATTCAGTAGGTCCAAGGTTAGGTCTGATACCTGGCATTTCTAACAAGTTCCCAGATGATGGATCATGATGATGGTGGTGGTGGGAATGCTGCCGGCCTGGGAACCCTACTTTGAGAACCACTGCTCTGAGAAAACTAGAGTCCTAACAGCGCAAGTGCTCTGATAAGCAGTCTATGGGGACAGAGGAAGGTTCCCCAGACACAGCAGATTCAGTCCATACCGGGACCTTAACATCTCTGACGATTCTTTTCTATACGTCAATATCTCCCAAATCAAAATGCAATTGATGAAATACTGTGACAACATTTTTTTCTGAATGTTAATTTATTTCTTTTGAGAGATAAAGAGGACATGAGTAGGAAAGAGAGGGAGAGAGAGAATTCCAAGCAGGCTCCACAACTTGGGGCTCTATCTCATGATGGCGAGATCGTGACCTGAGCTGATATTGACCATCGGATGCTCAACTGACTGAGCCACCAGGTGCCCCAGATGAAACGCTGTAACAACATTTAGGCAGACACAGCAATCAAAACCATTCGGTACTGGCACAAGCATAGACATAGATCATGGATTAGGATTGAGAGTCCAGAAATGGGTCCACACGTCTGTTCAACTGATCTTCAATAAGAGAGTTAAAACCATTCAAGGGGGAAAGAATGGTCTTTTCAACAAATAGTGCTGGGATAAAACATGGAAAAGAATGAAGTTAGACCCCATCCCATCCCATATACTAAAAATTAACTCGGGGCACCTGGGTGGCTGTCACTTAAGCATCCAACTTCGGCTCAGGGCATGATCTCATAGTTGGTGAGTTCAAGCCTCACATCAGGCTCTGTGTTGACAGCTCAGAGTCTGGAGCCTGCTTCAGATTCTCTGTCTCCCTCTCTCTCTGCACCTCCCTTTCTCATGCTCTGCTCTCTCCCTGTCTCTCGAAAAAAATGAATAAACATTAAAAAAAATTTAATTAACTCAAAGTAGATCAAAGACCTAAGTGTAAGAGCAACAGCTATAAAACTTTTATTTATTTTATTTTTTAACAACTATATAAAGCTTTATTTTTATTTTTTAATTACTTCCCATTATTTTATTTTAATGTTTGTTTTTGAGAGGGGGGGAGGGAGGGGCAGAGACAGACTGGGGGACAGAGGATCTGAAGCAGGCTCCAGGCTCCAAGCCATCAGCATGGAGCCCAACACAAGGGCTCGAACTCACAAACCGCGAGATCATGACCTGAGCCAAAGTCAGATGCTAACTGACTGAGCCACCCAGGCGCCCCATAACAACTATAAAACTTTTAGATGAAAATATAGACATGAGTCTTCATGATCTTGGAACTGGAAAAGGATTCTTATATAAAATCAAAAGCATACACAACAAAAGGAAAACAGGTAGATTAGATTTCATCAAAATCAAAAGCTTTTCTGCTCGGATTGGGAGAAAATATCTGAAAATCATAGATCTGGTAAGGGAATTGAATCTGGAATCCATAAAGAGCTCTCACAACTCAAAAATTTTAAGATAATCTAATGTAAAATTGAACAGATATTTCTCAAAAGAAGACACACAGATGACAAGATGCTCGACCTGGTCAAGGCTGGTGGTGGGAGTCCAAAAGGGAAGAGGGAGTGATAGCTAAGAGTGCAGAGTTTATTTTTGAGGTTATGAAAATGGTCCCAAATTGACTGTGGTAATAGTTGTACATATCTGTGACTATACTAAAGACCCCAGAACTGTGTGCTTTTTTTCCCTAATGTTTATTTATTTTTGAGAGAGAGACAGTGAGCAAGCAGGGGGAAGGGCAGAGAGAGAAGGGGACACAGAATCGGAAGCAGGTTCCAGGGTCCAAGCTGTCAGCACAGTGCCCCACTGGGGGCTGGAACCCACAAACCACAAGGTCATGATCTGAGCCAAATCAGGCGCTTAACTGACTGAGTCACTCAGGTGCCCCCTGAACTGTGTGTTTTAAATGGATGAGTTGGGGCACCTGGTGGCTCAGTTGGATAAGCCTCCGACTTCGGCTCAGGTCAGATCTCACATTTATGGGTTCGAGCCCCGCATCAGGCTCTGTGCTGACAATTAGCTCAGAGCCTGGAGCCTGCTTCCGGTTCTGTGTCTCCTTCTCTCTCTGTCCCTCCCCCTCTCATGCTCTGTCTCTGTCTGTATCAAAAAATAAATAAAAAATTTAAATGGATGAGTTGTGTGGTATGTGAATTATGTCTCAACAGAGTTATTTTTAAAAAGGACACACACATGCACACGCACACACACCATACAAGCAGATCCCTTAAGGATGGATGACAGGTCACCAGGCAGAGGTGGGGGTAGGGAGGCCATTGGAAGGAGGGAGCATGGCAGGAGAGAAAAGGAAGAAAGTCCCAGGCTGAGGGAACTGTGTTTGCAAGAAGGCCTGGAGAACATAGAGGGTTCAAGAAAACACAAGAATTTTGATGTGGCGGGCTAGCGCTCTCTGGGAGGGAGAAGGGGCAAGGCTTACAATAGTGGGGTGAGGCCACCAAGAGCTTTGTTCTCCCTCCTTACATTCTAGGCCAGCAGATCCCCAAGTGTGGTCCCCGGAGCAGAGGCGGCCAGAAGCAACCTGGATGAGAGCATGTTAGAAATGCAAATCGCCGGGGCACCTGGGTGGCTCAGTTGGTTGAGTGTCTGATTCTTTTTTTTTTCTCTAATGTTTTATTTGTTATTTTGAGAGACAGAGAGAGACAGTGTGAGCAGGGGAGGGTCAGAGAGAGAGGGTGACACAGAATCTGAAGCAGGCTCCAGGCTCCAAGCTGTTGGCACAGAGCCTGACATGGGGCACGAACCCACAAACTGCGAGATCATGACCTGAGCTGAAGTCGGACATTCAACCAACTGAGCCACCCAGGCACCCCGGTTGCATGTCCAGTTCTTGATTTCAGCTCAGGTCATAATCTTGTGGTTCAAGGGTTCAAGACCCATGTCAGGCTCTGCACTGACTGCACAGAACTGCTTGGGATTCTCTCTCTCCCTCTCTCTTTCTGCCCTTCTCTCTCTCTCTCTCTCTCTCTCTCTCTCTCTCTCTCTCTCTCTCTCTCTCTAAGTACATAAATAAACTTTAAAAGAATGCAAATTATCTACTCCATCTCAGTAGGCCCCGCCCCTGATCTGTTGAATCAGAAACTCGGAGGCTTGGGCCCATCGAGTGGGTTTTAACAAGCTCTCCAGCTGATAGCACTGACTCCTGAGAACTTCTCCTGTTTTCTTACAACTCTTCCCCACAGAAGGCAGCATTTTTCGGTCCGTGTAAATCCAGTCATGGGTCTCCTGTGCTTGAAATCCTCTGATGCTCCCCAGTGGCTTTCCCAGCAGACAGATGTTTGACCGGCTTGGATTTAAGCTTTGGGGGGTCCCCTCTGGGCTGTCTGTGGAGAAGAGAGACAGATGAAGAGGCCACAAAGGGGACCCAGGTAAGTGTGATATGGGGGAGGGCGTTTGAGGGCCCTGGTGGCTCAGTCAGTTAAGCGTCTTGGGACTCTCTCTCTCTCTCTCTGCACCTCCCCCGCTTGTGCTCTCTCTCTCTGTCTCTCTTAAAAAATAAATGAATGGGGGCGCCTGGGTGGCTCAGTTGGTTAAGCGTCCAACTTTCGCTCAGGCCACGAACTCACCTTTCCTGAGTTCGAGCCCCGCATCAGGCTCTGTGCTGACAGCTCAGAGCCTGGACCTTGCTTCGGATTCTGTGTCTCCCTCTCTCTCTGCTCTTCCCCCACTCACCCTCTGTCTCTTACTCTCTCAAAAAGAAATAAAGATTAAAAAAATTAAAAACTTAAAAGATAAATAAACTTTAAAAATGTGGCGGTGGGGGGCTGGACTAGACGCGAGCGGAAGACGGGCGGGGAGAGCACATCCATCTGAGAGACGGAGACAGAATCATCGGGTCGCACCTTCTATTTCCGGGTGGCCTCCTGCAGCTCTTTCTCCTTTTCCTGTGGTACAATATACAAAACATAAGGTTTGACCCATTGTAGCCGGTTTTATGTGTTTAATTCTGCGGCCTTAAGTGCATTCGCGTTGCTGTGGAACCGTCACCGCCATCTTTCTCTGGAACTTTCGCTTCTTCCCAGAGACGGTATGCCCACTAAGCAATAACCTCCCGGGGCGGCTGGGTAGCTCAGGCGCTGGAGGTGAGGTGGTGATCTCAACAGTCTTGAGTGAGATCAAACCCCGTGTCAGGCTTTGTGCTGACAGCAATGGAGCCTGCTTGGGATTCTCCCCCTCTATCTCTGCCCCTCCCCCGTTCTTTCTCACTCTCTCTCTAAATAAATAAATAAACATAAAAACACACCACAGTTACCTCCCGTTCCCCTGCCCCTAGTCATCTCCATGCGTTTGTCTAGGGCAGATCCCTCCTGTAAGTGGCCTTTGTGTCTGGCTTCTTTCATGCAGCATAATGTTTTCAAGGTTCATCCCTGTTCTCGCCGGTGTCAGGATTCTATTGCTTTCTGTATCCCACTGGGTTGTTATCCCTTCATTCGCTAATGGACGCCTGGGTGCTTTCTATCCTTTGCTATCGTGACTAATGCTGCAGTGAACACTGGTGTAAAACACCTGTCTGGGTCCCTGCTTTCAATTCTTTGGGGTGTATACCCAGAAGCAGAACTGCTGGATCGCAGGCTAATTCTGTTTAGCTCTTTGAGGACCTGACAAACTCTTTCCCCTCGCGGCTACACCAGTCTACACTCCTGCTAGCACCGTATGAAGAGTTCAGTTTCTCCTCATCCCCACCAACATTTATTATTTGGGTTTTAAGAAAATGTTTTTAGTGTTTATTTAGATTTGAGAGTCGGGGGACTAAAGGGGAGGGACAGAGAGAGAGAGAGAGTCAGAGGATCAGCACTGATCCTGATACAGGGCTTGAACTCACAAACTATGACCTGAGCTGAAGTTGGATGCTTAACCAACTGAGCCACCCAGGTGCCCCTATTTTGTTTCTTATAATAGTCATCCTAATGGGTGTGAATGGGTGTCTTGTAGTTTTGATTTGTGTTTCCCTAATGGCTGGTGATGCCGAACATACTTTTATGAGCTTATTGGCCATTTGTAGATCTTCTTTGGAGACATGTCTGTTCAAGTCCATTGGCCATTTTTGAAGTGGGTTATGGGGGGGGAATTTGGATTTTTTTTTTTTTAGCTATTGTGTTGTGAGAGATCTTTATATATTCTGGATCCTAATCCCTCAACAGATGTATGGCTTGCAAATATTTTCTCCCAGAGTGTGAGATCTTTTCTTTCTCTTGATAATTTCCTCTGGTGCTCAGTTGGGCTTGGATCGGGGGTCTGGGCCTCAGGAGCTATGGAGGTAGCAGGAATTAATCAGGAAAGAGCCATGCGGGGTCCCAGGCTGAGGGAGAAAATCCCCCTTTAAGACCCGAGCCTCTGTCTCAGGGCTGAAATTTTGCGGCACAGCCCTCATTTGCCTATCAGCAGCACAGTATCATTTTTCTTCTGGCATTATTTCTGTAGCCAATTCCATTCCCCTTCTGGGCAGAAAGATGCTTCCAGAAAAAGGAGGCCCAGATCTCTGTTTGTTTTAGAAAAGGCAGGTAAAGAGCCAGAGGCTTTCTGCACAGAGTACAATGGGCCTCTGACTAGGCTTGGACGGCTGAACGATGGGAGCTTAAATGTCATTAGCTTCTAGGTGAACTGTCCTAGGGCTTCTGAGCCACCTGGGAACGTTGGTGAGGATGAAATCAGTGCTGCGGGCCAGCATTGCCCAGAGGAGCTATGGAGGAGGAGGGATTGATTTTGGAGGAAGAGGAGAGAAGGACTTCCTTGATCAGCTGTGGTCTTCTTTCCCATGGGGAGGCAACCCTACTCTTTTTGACTACGGATTTAATGGGTAAGACCAATATTGTATGGGACTAAAAAGCTGGGCAAGGTAGCAAAGTGCTCATCACCCACTTCTGGTTCTAGGAAGAGGGACTTTCCTCTGAAGAGTCTTTCCGCACCTTGAGACAAGTTGGGACACTTGGGACAAATAATCCTCTTGTGATTTTTCTCTTTGGGAAATTGAAGTTATGCAGAAAGCACTGGCCTTGATTTAGTGTTTTATTTATTTTTGAGAGAAAGAGCAGAGGAGGAGCAGAGAGAGAGGAAGACACAGAATCCGAAGCAGGCTCCAGGCTCTGAGCTGTCAATACAGAGCTCGACGCAGGGCTTGAACTTACGGAGTGCAAAATCATGACCTAAGCCGAAGTCAGACAATTAACAGACTGAGCCACCCAGGCGCCCCAGAAAGCTCTGTCCTTTTAAGATGCAATTTAAGATCAAGCTCTATATCCCCAAGCAAAGTTTTATTGCTGAGGATAAAAGGTTGTGGTATTGAGGAAAATTCCGAACAACCATGTTAGAAGAAAGACTAGCTTATCTTCTTCTTTTTATGTAAAGTGACGTTATAAGACCACTATTTTGTGAAGAGTTGATCAAAGAATAGCTGGCAGCCAAAAAAAAAAAAATGTAGAGGAGTATCAAGAAATTTATTTTTAAAAATGGTCATGTTACTTTCTAGATTTGTAGGATCTGTTGGCTTTATAGAATTGTAATTTATTGTGATTTCTTTTCTCATGCCAAATATTTAGCTAGTTTTTAATTTTTTTATTTTGGAGAGAACATGTGATTGGGGGATGGGCAGATGGGAGAGAGAGAGGGAGAGGGAGAGAGAGAGAGAGCGAGAGAGGGAGAGAGAGAGAGAGAATCTCAAACAGGCTCTGCACTCAGCACGGAACTCAACGTTGGGCTCGTTCCCATGACCACAAGACCATGACCTGAGCCCAAATCAAGACGCTTAACCAACTGAGCCACCCAGGTGCTCCTAAATATTTACTTTTGTATTTAATTTTGTGATCATAATTTTGTTATCTTTCTTAAGAGAGTCCTACATATTGTATAAGCATCAGGCCTCACAAAACCCAGATCCATTTCCTGTCCCAGTTAACTGAGGTACTAAAAAGCTATAAACCCACTCCTTATGCAATGTCCCGTTCCAAATTAGGCCAGTCATGTTGTCCAGTATAGCCTGTCAGGGACTCTACGATGAGCTTAGATGATGTCATAATGATAACAAAATGCCCACAACGTATCCTTGCTGTCAGGATGTTCACTATGGATTTAAAACTCAAAGATGAAAATCCCAGGGAGGTTGAGTTCCTGAATTTTTAAGTTCAAGTTCAAAGGAATTATCTAATATTTTCACCCTTATGAGTGAAAGCATAGAGCCCAAATCCCTTAGGATAATTCTAAACCAAATGAACAACCTTTCCAATGTCTTCTGCTCCATTCTGACCACAGGGGTTCTTGGAGCCTGGACGGCTGGAGGGGCTCCTCTGGGAGATCCGGCCTGAAATAACTGTGTTCCTCCAAGATATCCAAAATGGCACCCACCACACTACTTTTTGGAAAGTCCAAAGCAAAGCGCACAAAAAAGGAGGCTTTGGTATCCCTCACCTTTGTTGCACAATAGAATCACCTGGGAAAGCTTCTCTAAAAAGCTACTCACTGAGGGGCGTCTGGGGGGCTCAGTCTGTTAAGCGTCCTACTCTTGATCTTGGTTCAGGTCATGATCTTACAGTTCATGGAATTGAGCCCTGAGTCAGGCTCTGTGCTGATACATGGAACCTTCTTGGCTTCCCTCTCCCCTTCCCTCTTTGCCCCTCCCCCTCTTGCGCATACATGTGTACGCGCTCTCTCTCTCTCTCTCAAGATAAATAAACTTAAAAATAAAAAACTACTCTCTGAGCTTCACCCCAGGAAAATTAAATCAGAATTGGGGGCGATGCAGATGGATGAAGAGGTAGCAGGAAACTGGTCTCTCAGTTTCCCTGGGGAAAAATTGAGTGCACTGCCAAGGTCAAGAACTGTGCAGCCTGCTGGGAACCGCTGCAGCCACCGATCATCCCAACCTCCATTATTCCTTGGCTGCCTCATTTTGATCAGACACACCTTCCAGTAGCCTCTTAAGAACGGTGGATAGGATGTAAATTGTCTGAGTCTTTATTTTTAAAAATTTTTATATGTCTTTATTTTATTTTTGAGAGACAGAGAAACAGAGAGTGAGCTGGGGAGGGGCAGAGAGAGAGATAGGAAGACACAGAATCTGAAGCAGGCTCCAGGTTCCAAGCTGTCAGCATAGAGCCCAATGCAGGGCTCGAAGCCACAGACTGTGAGATTATGACCTGAGCTGAAGTCCGACGCTTAACTGACTGAGCCACCCAGGTGGCCCAATTTTCTGAGTCTTTAAATGCCTGGAATGTCACTAATTGGATGAACCGATAGTTCACTACATGAACTAATGAGCTCATGGTTTGCCTGGGCATAGAAGTTTAAGTGGAAAATAATGACCCTTCAGAACTGTGGACATCAGGAATCCTGGCGGTTCTGACTCTCAGAGGATCCTGTGGAGCTATTGAGAGCCTCATGCCGTCCTAAGTCTTAGTCCGTTCACTGGAACCTACTTTTTCCTTGGAATGTGTTAGAATATATCCTTTAGTCAGGAGATGCACATGAGACATTTACAACTTATTTTCTTATTAATTTCCTTCCCTCCACTTTCCCTATGTTCATTTTTTTGGGACACCTACTACTTTATCTGACCTCCAGAATTGAGCCTCTGGGTCATTTTTTTCCTACTCTCATGATTTCTATTATCTTTTTCCTAGAAGATGACTCTTTTCTAACCTCATCACCAAATTTCTTCTTTCAGTCAACCTACTTAATTTCTTTTGAATGCTCTTTCAACAAACAATGCAAAACATTTTTTCTGGAAATACGCAAGCTGATTTTGACATTTATGTGGGAAAATAAACAAGAAAGGCCATAAAAATTGTAAGAGGAAGTACATTGTGAAGGAACAAGGCCCTATCAGATATTAACACATTTACAAAGACTTAGTAATAAGAACAATGTGGTATTATGCATGAAAAGACACATGAATCCTTGGGGCAGAGCAGCAAGTCCAGAAATAGATTCAGAAGATTATGGATAAATTTCATATATGACAAAAGTACCATCTTTAATCAGTAACAATGAACTTTTTAGCAAAAGATAATTGCAGTGACTGGATAACCATTTGGAATAAACTAGAGTTGGATCTATGCTTTACTCTATCTATCTATCTATCTATCTATCTATCTATCTATCTATCTATCTATCTATTTCTAGAAATCAAAACAAAACAAAGGCCAAAGAAGACAGGGAGTTCATGGAAGAAAGAACTATAAATAACCCTTAAACATATAAACCACTTTAATAAGAAAAATATAAATGAAAACTGTACCAGAATTCCCCTTCCCCCAAAACGGATTATTCCGCCTCCCCAAAATCTAAAAATATGTCATTATCATACTTTGTTGGGAAGACTCAGAAGACATAGGCACTTCCATATCTTATGGGTACAAAACTGTACAACCGCTTATGGTAGGGAATCTGAAGATATTTACCAAAATTAGAGACACATTTTTCCCTTGGACACAGCAATCCACTCTTCTAGGAATATATCCTATACAATCTTCTACGTAATAAACAAGAACATATGTGCAAGTTTATTGACTGTGGTGTGATCTTTAAAATGTAGCCCATGTATTTAGCAGGTAAGTACTAATTCAATAAATGAAACACACCCAATTCAATGGAATAGTATGCAGCTATAAAAAGGAATGTGGAAAATCCCTACAGAGGTACAAAAATCAATCATAGGCTACACCATTAAAACATGAAAAGGATGGTGTATATAGACTATTATCTGGTTGAATGTAGACAATATGCAATACTTAGTGCAATAAAAATTTCGGTTGTATTTGTCTGCAATTGTAGAGGACACTGGAAATATAAATAAGAAAGTAATAGAAATATTCTCTTTGGGAGGATACTCAGTATTCAGTTTCTCTAAGGATATCAAATAGATTTGAGTGACTCATGAATATTTTTGTTTGTCATTCTGTTTCCTAAATTATTCGCTTTGGTCTCTGTATCATTTAGGAACACTTTGAACTACAAGCAACAAAAAAATAAAAAGCAGTTTATTTTTCTGAGGTAACAAGAAATATGGTGATAAGCGGCTGCTAGACATTAAGGGAGCATCTTTACAGTTCTTTTCGGCCTCTCCCTCATGACCATCGGACTGTTGCCCGGAGTCAGTGTATCACATCTGCATTCCCAGCAAGAAAAAAGGATAGAAGAGGTCGTTTTTTACATTCCTGATGCTTTCATCAACAAAGCAAGACTTTTCTAGAACCCCCTCTAACAGACTTCCCTACACCCCTGGTCTTTTGGCTTCCTAAAGAGGGAGCCAATCAATGATTTGGACCATTGATGATTCATCATCCAGAACTGGGCACATTACTACCTTGAATAAATTTAGGGTTCTGTTTAGTATATTGGGGGAGGCTTATTGCCTTCTTTTGCCGAACCTCAATGACCAGTATGGCGTGGTAGACTCTGGGGCCTCATTCGGTTCCTCCAGGAGAGAAGTGTTCTATAGAGGTCTGCCTTGGAGCCAGGGTGGCTAGGGGCCAGTGTCAGAGGAAGGGGGTTGGCGGTCAGACCAGGCCATTCCCAGGCAGCCAACCCTCCTGACAGACAACCCCGCACTCAAGACCATCCTCCAGCTCCTCTTGTCTTTAAGTCAGTGGTTTTCAACTGGGAGCCATTTTGTTCCTCAGGTAAATAAATATGCAGGGTGTCCAGTTAAATGTGAATTTCAGGTAAACAACGAATAATGTGTTAGGGTAAGTATGGTCCAAATATCGCGTTATTTATCTGCAATTCACATTTAACCGGGCATCTGATGTTTCATCTGGCACGTTGGAGGAACCCAGGGGCTATTTGGCAACACCTCGAGACATTTCTGGTTGTTACAATTCCAGGGGTGGGTAGGGGCCAAGGATGCTGTTAGACATCCCACCGTGCCTGAGGACTGTCGCCCACCACAAAGAACCATCTGGTCTGAACTGCCAATAGCACCGAGGCTGAGAAAAAATGGTTCTAAAGCAAAGCCTTTTCCTTTCAGCTTCTCCAGAGAAGAAAGCCCCAGGCTCTTGCCTGACATTCTGTGCCCGGGGTGGGGCACGTGCATTTATTTTTGAAACCTTAGCATGATCTGGTGGCCACATTAGCGACTCAAACGTTCTGTCTTCTTCTTTGTTTTCTTTTATATGTAATAAGCAACCTAAGGAAATGCTGGCCGAGAAGAAGACAGCATTTATATTATGTTCAGGACCACGAGGGCCAGCCAGCCTGCATATACCCCTTGAGACTTTCCTTGGTCAAGCCCGCGTTCAGCACCAGCCTCACAAAGCAGCCCTGAGGAGCTGGGGTGCAGGGCAGGGGGTGCTTGGCTGGCTCTTTCAGGCAGGGGTGGGGTGGGTGGGTTTCCACCTTCCAAGCTGTGAGGGGAGGGATGTGAGCCACACACAGCTGCACTTCTCATGAAGAGACTCTTTCTTTGCAGACTGGGGGTGGAGGGGGGGTGGGGGGAAAGGAGCAGGGGGCAGAAGGTGGGGATAGGATGACATGGCTGTTAATCAAACAATTTTTCAGAGAGCAGGGGAGGAAGGAAGCGAAGGGGTGGGGAAGGCTTGGAGTGTTTTCTGGTGATGAGATGTGTATAAATTCGCGGGAGGTTATTTGAGGATATTTATCCAAGCCCTATTCACAGTTGTCCTTGAAATGAATACCAGAACATTAGAATTCAGGGGTAATCGCTCTCCTTTCTGCCACCACCAGGCCCCATTTCCTTCCCTCCCCGCAGACCCTGAGTCTCACACGTGTTGGTGTATGTGCAAACAGAACGAACATAGACCGATATCCCCCCAACCCTCACACCTGGATGTCCCTAAGGAAAAAAGAAATTACTGGTAGGTTTTACTCCCTTTATTTTTATTAATTCTTAAGATAATGAATAAAAAAAACTTTTTATTTTTAATCAGTAACTGCTGACTCCAGGATAGAGATTAAGGGTTTTTTGGGTTTGGATTTTTTTTTTTTTTTTTTGAGCCTTTAAAAATAAAACTCCATTCAGGCATTCATTAAGGCAAGCAAGATGAATCAGGCTTTCGGTTATATAAAAACTCAGCTTTTCTCCAGGAGATCTGTCTCTGCAGTTTGCTGCTTGCTGGAGAAAAGAAGGCCTAGAGCATAAGAGGGGTTGTACGGGAAGCTTCGTAAATGCTGGAAAAACCCCTTTTAGGCTCACCTACAGCCTTGCCTCAATGAGTGGGTGAGGGGTGAGGGGCTGGGGTGGGGGACTGGCCACCCCTCCCTTCTCCGTGACCGGGCATCATTTGTGGGTACAGGAAAGTCACCGGGTAGAGTGCCAATCAATGTTTGTCATTTCCATCTCAACGTTAGTGACTTAATTTATTTCTCCTGTTTTTGGAAAGTATTGTAAACTAAACTGAAATCTATGAAAAAGGAAAAAGACCTTGATCTTATCATGCATTGTAAAGGCAGTGGGGAAATCCAAGGGAAAAAAATCAAAACAAAACAAAACAAACCTCAGAAAATGCAAAAAACCATAAAACTAAAAATAGAGAAAATAATAATGGAACCCTATTTGAACCCATAGTTGAGTATCACGGACACAGCCCCTGCCCTTGATCTATTTCTTTCCAGCGTTTTCTTTAAGCTTAGTTTATGGATTGAAGTGTTGTGGTGACTTTATTTTGTAATTTTTTTAATGGTTTTTTTTGAGAGAGAAAGAGCATGATCAGGGGAAGAGCAGAGAGAGGGAGACAGAGGATCTGAAGCAGGCTCTGTGCTGTGAGCCCTGTGCAGAGCTCGAACTCACAACCTGTGAGATCATGACCGGAGCCAAAGTCAAACACTTAACCGACTTAGCCACCTGACGCCCTTGCGCTGACTTTTTATGTTTTTATGTTTTTATGTTTTTATTTATTTTTGAGAGAGAGATTGTGAGTGGGAGAAGGGCAGAGAGAGAGAAAGCGAGTGAGCGAGAGAGAGAGACAGAATTGGAAGGAGGCTCTAGGCTCTGAGCCATCAGCACAGAGCCTGATGCAGGGCTTGAACTCATGAGCTGTGAGATCATGACCGGAGCCGAAGTTGGATGCTTAAACAACTGAGCCACCCAGGCGCCCTTGTGGTGACTTTTTAAATGCAAGGTTGCATCTGGCTTTAAAAAATAGCAATTGCTGTTTGACAAACACATTGCACCATATGTACATAATTTCGCTTAATGATCCAACAGCCTGAAGTGGGGAAGATACTATTATGACTTCCCATTTTAAAGGTGAGCAATGGAGTTTCTTACTTACCACAGAGTTAGTAAGTGGCAGAACGAGGCATCTTCTACTTTTATCACTTACCATTGAACATGCCCTTTTCCATGTTGTAACTCTAACATCGTTGTAACGGTCCAATATTTTGAGTTGCTCTCTCAACAATTTTTTACCTATCATTGAACCTTGGGGTTATTTCCAGTTTCTTATGTTGTGGATAATGTTGGGCTTTCTTTACTTGTGATTATGAATAGCACAATGAGTGTCTTTGAGAAAAATTATTTTTGGATTTAGGTATATGTGAGGATAGATTTCCAAAAGTGAAAATGGAATGTTGTTGTCTTTTATTGCCTTTGTTTTTTATTATTGAAGTATAATTAACATAAAATTTTATATTAGTTTCAGGTGTACAATATACCGATTCAGCAATTCTATACATTGACTCAGTACTCAGTGATAAGTGTGCTCTTAACCCCCCCCAATCTACTTCACCTATCCCCCCATCCACCTCCCCTCTGGTAACCACTAGTTTGTTTTCTATAGTTAAGTGTCTGTTTTTTAGTTTCTTTCCCTCTCTCTCTCATTTTTTTCTTTTGTTCATTTGTTTTGTTTCTTAAATTCCACATATGAGTGAAATCTCTCTGACTGACTTATTTCACTTAGCATAATACTCTCTAGTTCTATCCATGTTATTGTAAATGGTAAGATTTCATTCTTTCCGTAGCTAAGTAATATTCCATTATAGATATGTGTGTGTGTTGTGTATATTATATATATATATATATTATGTATATATAACCCCCACATCTTCTTTATCTATTCATCTATTGATGGACACTTGGGTTTCTTCCGTATCTTGGCTATTGTAAACAATGCTACAATAACCATAGGGGTGCATATATCTTTTTGAATTAGTGTTTTCCTTTTCCTTTCCCTTTCCCTTGGGTAAATACCTCATAGTGAAATTACTGAGTCATGTAATAGTTCTATTTTTAATTTTTTGAGGAACCTCCGTAATGTTTTCCACAGAGCACATCAATTTGCATTCCTACCAACAGTGCACAAGGGTTCCTTTTTCTCCACATCTTTGCCAACTCTTGTTATTTCTTGTCTTTTTGTATTACCATTCTGATGGGTGCAAAGTGATATTTCTTTGTGGTTTTCATTTGCATTTCCCTGATGATTAGTGATGTTGAGCATCTTTTGATGTGTCTCTTGGCCATCTGTGTGTCTTCTTTGGAAAAATGTCCATTCATGTCCTCTCCCCAATTTTTAATTGGATTATTTGGGGTTTTTTGGTGTTGGGTTGTATAAGTTCTTTACATATCTTGGATACTAACCCCTTATTAGGTATATTGTTTACAAACATCTCCCATTCAGTAGGTTGCCTTTTTGTTTTGTTGATTGTTTCCTCTACTGCACAAAAGCTTTTTACTTTGGTATAGTCCAAAAAGTTAAATTTTGCCTTTGTTTCCCTTGTCTGAGGAGATATATCTTGAAAAATGTTTCTAGGCTGATGTCAAAGAAATTACTGGTAATGTTTTCTTTGAGGAGTTTTATGGTTTCAGAACTCATAATTAAGTCTTTGATAATCCATTTTGAGCTTATTTTTGTGTTCAGTGTTAAAAAGTGGTCCAGTTTTATTCTTTTGGGTGTATCTGTCCAATTTTCCCAACACTATTTGTTAAAAGAGACTCTCCTTTTTCCATTGTATAGTCTTTTTTTCCTTTGTCAAAGATTAATTGACTGTCTAATCATGGATTTATTTCTGAATCCTCTATTTTGTCCTATTGATCTATGTCTCTTTTTTATTCCTGTACCATACTGGTTTAATTACTATGGCTTTGAAATATATCTTGAAATCTGGGCTTGTGATACCTTTAGCTTTGTTCTTTTTCAAGATTGCTTTGGCTATTTGAGGTCTTTTTTGGTTCTATACAAATTTTAGGTTTATTTGTTCTATTTCTGTGAAAAATGCTGTTGGTATTTCGATAGGGATTGCATTAAACCTGTAGATTGCTTTGGGTAGTAGGGACATTTTAACAATACTGTTTCTTCCAGTTCATGAACATGGAATCCCTTTCCATCTGTTTGTGTCTTCAATTTCTTTCACCAATGTTTTATAGTTTTTGGAGTACAGGTCTTTCACCTCCTTGATTAAGTTTATTCTTAGGTTTGTTTGTATGTTTCTGCATGTGGGGTTGTAGGGATTGTTTTTTTAATTTTGCTTTCAGCTACCTCGTTAGTAGTGTACAGAAATACAACAGATGTCTATATATTAATTTTCTGTCCTATAACTTTACCAAATTCGTTTATCAGTTCTAATAGTTTTTTTGGTGCCGTCTTTAGAGTATTTTTTATATATAGTGTCACGTTGTCAGCGAATAGTGAAAGTTTGACTTCTTCCTTACTGATTTATTTTTTATTTCTTGCACTTGTCTGATTGCTGTGGCTAGGACTTCCAGCACTGTGTTCAGTAAAAGTGGTAAGAGTGGGCGTCCTTAATCCCTAATAAAGATTAGAGCAGAAAAAATGAAATAGAGACTGAAAAAAATCTTCAATAGATCAATGAAACCAGAAGCTTGAAAAAAAGATAAACAAAGTTGATAAACCAACCTTTAGCTAGACTCATCAAAAAAAAGGAGGGGGGAGGATTTAATAAATAAAATCAAAACCAGATAAAGATGCCACAAGAGAAGAAAACTACAGGACAACATCTCTAACATAAATGTAAAGATCCTGGAAATATATTAGCAAGCCGCATTCATCAACACATTAAAAACTTGTTTGCCACAATCGAGTGGGATTTATTCCAGGGATGCAAAGGTAGTTCGATATTTGCAAATCAATCAACCTGATCCATCACGTTAGTAAGAAAGAGAAGGGGTAAAAAAAAAAAATATGATCATTTCAACACATTAGAGGCAGAAAAAGCATTTGAAAAAAATACAACATCCATTCATGATAAAAACTCTCAACAGAGTAGATTTAGAAGGACCATACCTCAACATAATAAAGGCCATCTATGAATACCCCACAACTAACATCATATTCAATGTTGAGAAACTAAGAGCTTTTCTTCTAAGAAAATGGAATGTTTTTAAGGAGGTTCACAGGTAGAGAGAATCATGGATGTTTAAATAGGCCCCTTTTTCAGTACGTTCATCAGCAATAAAAGGTATTATGGAAAAAAATCTTGATTTTTTTTAGAAAGAAATTTATAGGAAGTGGTTTGAATTTAATTTTGTGTTATAAGTAATCAGGTCTTTTTTTTCTTGTTTATTTCTCGGCCAGATATAAATCTCATTTTATGAATTTCTTTTAATCTAGTTATCCATTGGAGCTTTCATGTTTTCTTAACCAATTTCAATGAGTAATTAGGTAGCAAATGTTTTGTCATATGTGACAGTGTCAGTATTGTCCTCAGGTTGCTATTTTCCTTTAATGTTTGATTACTTCTTTCATAACACTTGAAAATGTTTATTTAAGCTTCTCAGTGTTTTTCATTGTGACATCCTTCATTCAGAGTTCAGACTCACCCTTCTCTTTCCTCCACGAGTAACCTGTGTTTAACACTCCTGAGAGATTTCTCAGCAGTGTTTATAAAAATAATGGACAAACAGCATACCCTTTCCCAACCCCAGCTTTACCGGAACAATCAATGGCTGTAAGCTACGGGCGGAAACCACCCAGAACCGATTCGTGCAAGCCAGCCCCAGGGCTCCTGGTGTGAGTATCCTGCTTGTCCCCTGCGGCCACCCCCCCCCCCCTTGGCAAGCCGTCCTGGTATTTAACAGCCCTCATTATGTGATGTTGAAAATTCACCATTACAGCTAATTTGAAACTCTTCTGCCATGCAGATCCATTTGCTTTGTTCCATTCTGGGCAGAGACACAACAGCTAGGCATTGTTCCCCGGGAGATTATTTCTCGTGGGTAACACTCCCCCAGGGTATGGTGGGCTCTCAGTAAATATTTCTTGATTAAAGTTGATATTGAAAAATCTCTAATTGGATCTATTCTCAGGCTTTCTTTCGCAAAGCTGAATAAGCTAACAACTTTGCTTTTTGTTTTTTTGTTTCTGTTTGTGTTCTTTACTCTTTGGATCATCTCCGTGTCTCTAACTTATTTCTGGCAACTGCCAGTCATCTGGAAGCATAGTCTCCAAGTTGGGATGAGAGGTCTGTGTCCTCCGGTCACCCCTGCCTCAGCACTTTCCCAGGGGGTGAGTATCCAGCTTGTCCCCCGACCCCCCTCCCCAGAGGTGGTATGGACGGCCATTACTAGGGGAGTTCTCCCTGGAACAGATACAGACGGAGATGAAACCGTAAGGGCTGTGGAAAGCGCGCTGGCTGGGATGGAACTGAGCGCTCAGGTCCAGGGGCACTGGGCTGACGTGAATAACTAAGGGCTCGCAAGCTGACATTGGATTGAAGATTAACCAGTTTCAACCAAAACAAATTGTCATAGGCTAAGTTACAGTCAACGGATAGTTTTATATGTATTCTCAAAATGATTAAGAGAAATTTTTTTTCTGAAAACAACTTACATTCCCCAGTCCTTAAAATACCCTCAGGAAAAAAAAAAAACCAGACCGATAGAAACAATTGTGCTGTAAGCCCCATTTCTGTGGCACCTTATATCTGAGTGATCTTATGGCAGAGGACATCATTATTGTAAGAGTCACCTTGGGAGTCACCTTGGGATGGCGACCTAGTGGCCATTTCTCTGGGGGCTGGAGGAGAACACGTGCACAGACGACCCCGCCCCTCCCCTGTAGACCTGGGATGTCCTGCCCCATTTGGAAACAGCCAATCATGAAGTTCCAGTTTTCCCCACCCCAACGAGACAGGCAACCTATCCTGTCCCGCCGTGACCCTAAAATGCCCTTACTTGGTAATCAGCCCCCCAAGACCAAACCTGAAACCCCCTCACCCTTAAAACCCCGCCTTTCTCACAAGTGGGCGTGACTTCCCTGCCTCAGCCCGGTACTCGAGTCACGGAACTTCGCCCGGGGACTGCAGACCCCAAATAAAGGCCTTCTTGGCTCCATAACCTGGCTTCCCTCTTTCCTTTCGTCTCTGCCTCCATCTATTAAATCTAACAGTTATTACTTTGGAATGAAGGTGGTACAGCCTGGAAAAGAAATGGGCCTTAATGGACACTTGTTTTTACTTTGTACATGGTTTGAATTTTGTATCATCAGAAGTTTCTCTTTCCAATGTTTCACAACCTTAATTGTTACCAAAGTTGAATTGACAGAGAATGATGTCAGGACTCAGATGCCTTGTGAAGCCGCTTTCATGGGTCAAAGCCATTACGTAAAAAAAGGAACCATTCTGTTTTGTTTTACTTACTGAAAGAGAAATACATTTCCCATCCCCCTCTTCACCTCCAGTGTAATTTGTTGTCAGAGGGGAAGGAGTTAGTGGCCTAATTAAATGCTCCACCATCACCTTCGTTGGATGCTAAAAAGAGTCCCCAAAAGAGAGCATCTCCAACTTACGCTGCTTTCCGTGGCTTCTGTTTTGTCATCTTTGTTTACGTGCATCTTTAAATCTGGAACACCCTGGGGCGCCTGGGAGGCTCAGTCAGTTAAGTGTCCAACGTCAGATCGGGTCATGATCTCCTAGTTTGTGAGTTTGAGCCCTGCGTCAGGCTCTGTGCTAACAGCTCAGAGCCTCAAGTTCTGGGTCTCCCTCTCTCTCCGTCCCTCCCCTGCTCATGCTCTGTCTCTCTGTCTCAAAAATAAATAAACATTAAAAAGAGGGGGAGGGGCAAATGCCCCTCTTTGTGCTTTAGCTCATGGGTTTTGTTTCACACTCAGCAGACTCCATTCCTATCTGCTCTGGGTCAGATACGCTTGCCTTCTCTAGGACATTGCTTTATGCTGCCCCAGAGCTTAGATGGCTAGTTGGTGCCACGAATAGAATGCAAGAGTGAACAAAGGGGTTGATCTAGGCAGGAGTTTCTCTACTCAGATTCCAGAATAATGCATTTTCTTAGACTCTCTCATTAAATCACTATTGCTTAATTATAGGGTCCTCTGGAAGGCAATGGAAACTGACTTTGAATTCCCTTCCAGAGCTTTTTTTCCGGCCTTTCTAAGGAGACTAAGAAGGGACATTGGAAGACGAGCACTATTGTCATGTTAAAGCCCAGAAATGGCCACCATTGTGGCTAGGGTTCCTTCTAGTGTTTTTAACATTTCCTTGCTCGAAGTGTCCTATAAAAAAGGTGTGGTATTTTTGCCACCTGTATTTTAAACTGACTCTACTATTAAGCAAAGAATAAAGGAACATTAGCTACCAATTGCTTTTAAGAGATGGCTACTACATTAAGCTAAAATTCTTTCTTTTTAATATCCATTTTCGTGACCTTGGGTCTAAATCACCTCTTCCATTAATCCCTCACAAGGTCATGTTTAGAACATGAGTGTGAATATATGAAACACAGGGAGAAATATCTCAAGTGACAGTTTTAGTGTCTGTGGTTAAAGCGATGAGCTGGATCGATTTAGAAGTCTCATTGTGGCAAGGTTGTTGACCCTTCCCTGGCCAGTGCTCGCCTAAGCCTGGCTTCGAAACAAACGAGCTCAGCACTTAATCAATCCTTCTCTTTCCTTTGACTTTTAAAGTGGCCTTGATCAAGAGCAGCCTTCTTCCAATGCATGCTACCCTGTTGGAATTTTCTTTTTATATTACATTACACAATCCCAGCTTTGACAGTGCCTCCCGTGACCTTGGGCCAGCCACTCACCCTCTATATCCAGGTGGCCGCACTGAAAACAGAAGATGTTAACATTGACCTGAAGATTCAGTGACAGATAAGTTATTAATGATTTGAAAGCACTTAGGACCTGTAAAGTTCCATAAAAATCCCTCCAATAATGTACAGGTAACATAAGGGAAGCGAGATAGCCAATCACCATAGTGGAAACCAACCACTTAGGTGCCATTTTGGCATTCTGTGAAATTAAGCAACAAAGGATATCCCCTATCCACCAAAAGGTTTTTGCCAAAGTAGGTGAACACTCGCGAACCTGCCCTCTAGTTATTTTCCTGTGGTTGTAGCATAACGAATTTGATGTGATTCAAAGCAGTTCTTATATGTCACAAAGCTTGGGGTGTCCTCATTGCTTGTGGCGTTCTTTGACCTAGAAAATAGAAAGCAAAGCTTGTGTTACTAAACATGTTAGCAGAAAATGCATACAGGTTTGGGGCACGTAAGGGTCTGTCTAGAAACTGTGTTGGAGTATGTGGGAGAGGAGATAGACAGGCAAGTGGATGTGAACTATGTCAACCATCTTAGTGGTTTGGAAAATGTGTAGGGGCTTCATCATCATGAAGCATTTCTAGATCAAAAGAGGCCACTTTAAGATAATACTTAAAAAAATGTTTTAATGTTTATTTATTTTTGAGAGAGAGAGAGCACAAGCCGGGGAGGGGCAGAGAGAGAGGCAGACACAGAATTGGAAGCAGACTCCAGGCTTCAAGTCGTCAACACAGAGCCCGATGCTGGGTTCAAACCCACAGACCATGAGATCATGACCTAAGTTGAAGTCCAACACTAACCAACTGAGCCTCCAAGGAGCCTCAACAATACTTTAAAGAGACAGTGCTTGTGGTTGTGTGGGCATTATCCTTCTCCTTGGCTGCTCGGCACACGTGTACCCCCTTCCAATATTGGGAAATTCTCCCACTTTTGGACTATTGGGGGGAGGCAGAGTCTGCTTTCCATGCTAGAAAATGAAAATGCAAGATACCTACTTTCCCAGGGCACAACCATGGGACAGTCCTGCCAGACAGAGACACCAATTCTGGACTTTGAAAACAGAACTAGTAACACAAAGAAAGGACCAGAAGAACTCTACAAGACAGCGGGAGAGGATGCAGGAGCCCACCTCCTCGGCAGCAGAGAGGCATTGGCAGCGTTGGAATCCAGAAGGAGCAGTCTGTGGTTCAAGTTCAGATGTGGTCCCAGCTTCAGAAGACTTCTTTCTACAGAAGTTCTAGACTGGGATTTTGGGCATTGCTCCTGGCTGGAGGTCCCAGACCTGGTCCCAGAGATACCGTGAGATACCCAGTACCCTTTCGTTGTTAGTAACTGGTTCAAATGAAAAAAAAAAATGCATACTTTGCATATGTGTTCATTTTTGTGCAAACATGCATAAACCCTTTATCCTCTCACCCTCCATGCCTCTTGGTACAATTTACTTACCGTAACATTCACACGTTGCGGTTGAGCAGAGCAATGGGTTTTAGTGAATTTATAGCGCTATATAACCACCATCTAGTTGGATTTTTATTTTGTTTGAGTATGTAGTTCTAGGAATTCTGATCCATCTATGGATTTGTTTAATCACCCCACAATCAGGTTACAGAACAATTTTCAGCACCCCAGAGGACCCCCTCCAGCGATTATAGTTTCTACCTTCACACGCCTAGACCTTTTGGCAGCCACTGCTCTGTTTTCCACCTTTTGAACTCTCTTTTCTAGAATGTCACATAAATGGAATTCTACAGCATGTAGTGCTTTGCGTCTTCGCAAAATGCTTTTGAGAGCCACCCAAATAGCTGAGCGACAAGAGTACAAGCTAGACCCCGGTTTGTTTATCCATTCACCTTTTTAAAAATGTTTTTTTTATTTATTTTTGAGAGAGAGAGAGAGCGAGAGACAGCACGAGCAGGGGAGGGTCAGAGAGAGAGGGAGACACAGAATCTGCAGACAGGCTCCAGGCTCTGAGCTGTCAGCACATAGCCTGATGGGGGGCTCAAACCCACGAACCATGAGATCATGACCTGAGACAAAGTCGGATGCTTAACCAATGGAGTCACCCTGGCACCCCTATCCATTCACCTTTTGGTGGGCATTTGCGTTATTTCTGTGGCTTTTTCGTGGTGGGGGAGAAGTAGTTTTTTATGTTTTAAATATCTTTTTTTACATTTTTTACTTTGGAATAATCATGACTTATTTTTTTTTACTTTGGAATAATCATGACTTACTTAAAAAATTGGAGATACTATACAAAGAATGGTTTTTCTCGAAACCATTTGTGAGCAGTTGATAATCTGATGTCCTGTTATCTCCCTGTAACACCCAGATATTTTCTACACACAAGAACATCCTCCTGCATAACCACAGTACGATAGTCAAGGTCAGGAAATCGCCTTGATACGTCACTACCACCTAATTTCCAGAGTCATTCCAGTGTATTCAGTTGACCCAGGAGTGAATTGTTCAGCGAAAGTATCCAGGTCACAGTCACATGGAGTAGTTAGCTCTCGTGATTCTTGAGTGTCTGTCTATCTGAAAGAGTTCTCAGGCTTTTAGAGGCTTTTATGACCTTGACACTTTTGTAATTAACAGTCCAGTTCTTCTGTAGATTATCCTCCAGCCCGATCTAACTGGTGTTTCCTCAAGATTAGATTAAGGTTATCACTTTTGGAAGTGATTGTATCCTATAATTTCTGTTTGTCTCATTACTGTTGATATTGACTTTGGTCCCTTGATTAGGTGGAAAATACCAGGTCTGACATATACTTCATGGGGTGGTATTTGGAAACTATCTAGGTATCCTGTTCTGTATCACACACACACACACACACACACACACACACACACACACACACAGGATGCATATCATATAAAATAAATGCGTACATTTAAATATACATACTGTGTATCTATGTTCCCATGGTTTCCTGTTTTATTTAATAAGTTGCAATTATTAGTTCTGTGTCCTTTTAATGTCCCCATCATTCTTGGGGCATGGTCTGGCTTTCCGGAATTACAAAATGTCCCAGGATCGCCTTCCTCTTTCCTTGTGCCGAATGCGTCAACTGATACTGGGTATTGCTCCCAGTCTTTCAGTGAACAGAACTGGGGAAATATGTATGTATACGCACATATACACACACACATTTATATTACACCTTTCATCTATCATCATCATTTATTGGAGTTTGTATATATTTTAGATATTAATTCCTTATCGCCCATATGATTTGCAAATTTTTGTTCTCATTCCATAGGTTTCCTTTGCTGCCCTGAAGCTTCTTTGTTTGATGGAGTCTCACTTGCTTATTTGTGCTTTTGTTGCCTTGGCTTTTGGTATCAAATCCAAAAACTCAATGCCAAAACCAGTGTCAAGAAGCCTACCACCTAAGTTTGCTTTTAGGAGTTTTGTGATTTCAAGCCTTACCTATAAGTCATGAACCCAGTGTGAGTTGATTGGTGTGTGTCTGTAAGATTGAGGTCCAGTTTCACTCTTTTGCATGTGGCTATCCAGTTTTCCCAGTACCATTTATTGAAAAGACTGTCCCTTCCCCCTTGTGGATTTGTGACTCTTTTGTCACATATAATTGACCACATATGTGTGAGTTTATTAGTGGGCTCTCCTCCATTCCACAGATCTACATATCTGTTTTTATGCTAGTACCATACTGTTTTGATTACGATAGCTTTGTCATATAGATTGAAATCTGGAAGCGTGCTGTCTCCAGGTTTGTTCTTTTTTCTCCACATGAGTTTGGCTATTTTGGGGTCTTTTGTGGTTTCATGCAAATTTTAAGATTGTTCTATTTCTGTTTAAAAATGTTATTTTGATAGGGCTTGCATTGTTTTTGTAAATTGCTTTGGCTTTGAGTAGATGGACATTTTCAAGAATATCAATTCTTCCAATTTACGAGATAGAATATCCTTTCATTTTCTGATGTCTTCCTCAATTTCTTTCATTGACGTACAGATCTTTCACCTCCTTGGTTAAATTTATTCCTAGGTATTTTATTCTTTTTGAGGCAATAGTAAATGGTACTGTTTTATTAATTTCTCTTTTTGTTAGTTAATTTTTAATGTATAGAGATGCAACTGAGTTTTGTGTATTGATTTTGTACCCGACAACTTTACTGAATTCTTTAATCAGTTTTTCTAATGGAGTCTTTAGGGTTTTCTGTATGTAATATCGTTTTATCTGTAAATAAAGAGAGGTTTACTTCTTTCATTCTGATTTCAATGTCTTTTATTTTTCTTGCCTAATTGTTCTGCTAAGACTTCTAGCACGGTTGAATAAAAGTGGCATTTGTGGTGTCCTTGTCTCATTCCTGATCTTAGACAAAAAGCCTTCACTTTTCACTGGTGAGTATGATATTCGCTCTGGCTCATCATATATGGCCTTTACTCTGTTGAGATATGTTCCCTCTGTACCCACTTTATTGAGTTTTATCATGAATAGACATCGAATTTCGTCAAATGCTTTTTCTGCATTTATTGAGAGGATCATATGATTGTTATCCCTCATTTTGTTAATGTGGTGTATCACACTGATTGACTGGTGGATGCTGAACCATCCCTGTATCCTTGGAATAAATCTCTCTTGATCATGGTATATGATCCTTTTAATGTGTCATTGAATTCAGCGTGCTAATACTTTTTCTGAGATTTTTGCAGTTATGCTCATTAGGGATATTGGCCAGTAAGTTTCTTTTCCTATAGTGTCCTTGCCTGATTTGGGTATCAGTGTAAAGCTGGCCTCATAGAATGAGTTTGGGGGTATTCCCTCCTCTTCTATTTTTTGGAAGCATTTGAAAAGGATTGCTATTAATTCTTTAAATGCATGGTAGAATGCACCAGTGAATGTATCCATCTGGTCCTAAACTTTTGTATGTTGGGAGGTGAGTTTTTCTTTAATGTTTATTTATTTATTGAGAGAGAGAGAGAAAACAAGCCGAGAAGGGTAGAGAGAGAGGGAGAGAGAAATCCCAAGCAGTCTGTGTGCTGTGCGGTCAGCATAGAACCTGACATGGGGCTCAAACTTGCCATCTGTGAGAT
Organism: Suricata suricatta; assembly: GCF_006229205.1. Lineage (NCBI taxonomy): Eukaryota > Metazoa > Chordata > Mammalia > Carnivora > Herpestidae > Suricata > Suricata suricatta. The sequence continues at coordinate 15,107,112 of NC_043706.1, read as the reverse complement.
CATGACTTGAGCCGAAAACAGGAGTTGGACATTTAACAACTGAGCCACCCAGATGCCCCATTTGTTGGGAGGCTACTAATTACTAATTCTAATTACTAATTCAATCTAATTACTAACTCAGACTAATTGGTCTGTTCAGATTTTGTAACTTTTTTAGATTTTATCTATTTTTAAAGTAATCTCTACACCCAATGTGGCGCTCAAACCTACAACTCAGAGACCAAGTTAGACAGTCCACCAGCTGGGCAAGCCAGGCGCCTCAGACTTTGTATTTCTTGATAATTCAGTCTTGAGACATTGTATGTTTTTAGGAATTTATCTGTTTTTTTCTAGGTTGTCCAATTTGTTGATATATAATTGTTCATAGTAGTTGCATGATCCTTTGTATTTCTGTCTTATCGTTTGTAATATCTCCTTTTTCATTTGTGATTTTATTTGTGTCTCCTCTCTTCTTGGTCAATCTGGCCAAAAGTTTGTCTATTTTGTTTATCTTTTTGAAAAGCCAGCTCTTAGTTTTACTGATCTTTTCTATTGTCTTTTTAAACTCTATTTCATTTATTTTTACTCTCATCTGTGGTATTTCCTTCCTTCTACTAACTGTGGCCTTAGTTTATTCTTCTTATAGTTCCTTCAGGTATAAAGTTAGGTTGTTTTTTTGAGATCTTTCTTGTTTCTTAATTAGGCATTTATTGCTATGAATTCCCCCCCCCCCCCCCCGCCCCGCCAAGAACTGCCTTTACTGAATCCCAATAAATTTTGGTGTGTTGCGTTTCCATTTTACTTTGTTTTGAGATTTTTTAATTTCTCTTTTTATTTTCCCTTTGATCCACTGGTTGTTTAATCGCATGTTGCTTGATCACCACATACTTGTGAATTCTCCAGTTTTCTTCTTATAACGGATTTCTAGTTTCATACTACTGTGGTCGGAAAAAAGTTCGGTATCATTTCAGCCTTCTAGCATTTATTAAGACTTGTTTTGTGGCCTACTGTTAGATCTATAATGGAGGATATCCCATGGGCACTTGAGAAGAATGTGTGTCTTGCTGATTTTGAATGGAATGTTCAGTATATGCCTGGTAATTCCATCTGGTCGAACTTGTCATTTAAGTCTGATGCTTCCTTATCGATTTTCTGTCTGGATAAAGAAAGCATGGTATTAAAATCTCCTGTTATTATTGTTTTGCTGTCTCTTTCTCCCTTTAGGTCAGTTAGTATTTAATTTATATATTTAGGTGGCGCTATATTGGGTGCATCAGTATTTACAAATGTTATATCCTCTTGTTGGATTAACACCTTTATTGTTATTTCACGCCCTTCTTCATGTCCTATTACAGTCTTTGGTTTGAATTCTATTTTGTTTGACATGGATATGGCTGTTCCAGCTTTCTTTCAGCTTCTATTTGCAGGCAACATCTTTTTCCATCTCTTCACGTTCAGTCTATGTGTGTCCTTAAAGCTGAAGTGGATCTCTTACAGGCAGCATACAGTTGGGTCCTGTTTCTTTATTTTTATTTATTTTTATCCATTCGGCCACACTATGTCTTTTGATTGGGGAATTTTGTCCACTTACACTTAATTGTTGAGGGGCACCTAGATGGCTCAGTTGCTTAAGCATCTGACCCTTGATCTCAGGTTGGGTCTTGATCTTGGGGTAATGAGTTCAAACCTCACATTGGGCTCCATGCTGGGTGTGGAGCCTACTTTAAGAAAAGGAAAGTATTTGTTGATAGGTATGGGCTTCTTACTATTTTGCTGAGTGTTTTCTGGCTTTTCTGTTCCTTTGTTCCTTTCTTCTTCTCATGTTCTCTTCCTTTGTGATTTGATGCTTTTCTGTAGTAGTACACTTAGATTCCTTTCTCTTTCTCCTTGGTGTATCTGCTGTAGATTTTTGCTTTGTGGTTGCCAGAGGCTTACATAAAGCAACTTATATTTATAACAGTCTATTTTAAGTGAATAACAACTTGTCCAAATGAAGTCTAGAGCTCTACATTTTTATTCTCATCCTTCCCATGTTTTGCTTTTCATGTCACAATTTACATCTCTTTATCTTGCTAATCATTAACAAATCATTGTAGTTATATATATATGTGTATATATATGTGTATATATATATGATATCTTTTTTAAGGAAATATATTTTTCTAATTAAACTATCCAGAATTGGTTCCTGTGGCTCGCAATGAAGAACCAGACCACTATTCTTCTATACCTGGAATGGCCCCAGACCTCACCAACTAAGGATGCAAATAAGGTCATTTTACTATTTAGACACTTATTTTGTTAGTCAAATAGCCCACACTTACATAACTATAGTATCCCAGAATTATGTTTTTTCCCAAGCACTTGTCCTTTTTATAATTTTTTTTAAAATGTTTATTTATTTATTTTGAGAGAGAAAGAGCCAGTGAGCGAGGGAGGTGCAGAGAAAGGGAGAGAGAGAGAATCCCAAGCAGGCTCCATGCCCTCAGTGCAGATCCCAGTGAGGGGCTTGAACCCACTAATTGTGAGATCATGACCTGAGCCAAAAACAAGAGGCAGACGCTTAACCAACTGAGCCACTGGGCGCCCCTTGTCTTCCTTTTTATATTTGTACATATTTCCAAGCTCCTACGTGCCACTTCCCATTTCAGCAAGATGATCAGCCCCACCCACCACTTAATAGTCTACTTGGTTCATCGTTCACGTGTCATTTCCCCCATGTAATGGGTAATGACCTGTGAACACTGCTCCCCTTGGTTTCTGCTCTCAGAGGCCCCCAGAGAGACCCTTAGCCCCAGGCATTACGAATTTCATGAGCTGAACGCTTTCATCTTACACAAGCTTCTTCCTCTTTAGAGCTCCTAGGATGTCAGGGGACTGGGCTGAGGCAGGTACATGTAATGGCCACTCTGTCCTACCTCAAACCGCTGCCCTCCTCCAAACCTTCATCTTGGTGCTGAGACTGGTTCAGGACACCTGCCTTTATCTTCCCTTAGGATGAATTCACTCTCCCAGGCTTCGTATTTATTGCTCTTTCTTCTTTTGAGCTCTCATTCCCCTGCGAGTTCACCAGATGACTTTCTTAGTGGTACATCCTACCTTCTCCCATGGACATCCATTATGGAGCAAATGAGCAAGTTCAAAGGACCCTGTACCTGCAGGAATCCTGGACTCATGGAAAGTCCCAAGAGTGACAATTACCTTCTTCTTATCTTATACCCAATTCTCCTTCTCTATTCCCTAAAACATTCGACAAACTCTTCTTTAAGAGTTGAACCCCTTGCCCCCTGCCTTGGAGATACCCAGCTGAGCTCAGAGGCTGCCTCTCCTACCCAATCCCTACTGGCCCTAAGTTCTTTCTCTTGATTTGGGCCCTTCCCACTTTCTCAGTCATTGACAGGTGTATTACTTGTCTATCTTTATGTAACGAGTTAACCCAAAACATAGTGGCTTAAAAGAAACATCCATTACCCCACAGTTTTTGTAGGTCAAGAATACAGGAGCAGCTTAACATGAAGTTGCACAAGCCCCGGTCAAGCCTTCACATGACAGCAGTGCCAGCTGACATCTTAGCCAGGAGATCAGAGCCAGAACCGCCCAACTAAGCTGCTCCCAAATCCCTAAGCTCCAGAACCTGTGGGATAATAAGCACTTCTTGTAAAATTGACCCTTTTCAAGTGAACAGTTTTAGGAATTTTGACATAGTTGTAGTCATATCATCCCCTCTACAACCAAGATCTAGAATATTTCTCTCTCTCCAAAATGTTCTCATGCTGCTTTATAATCAATCTTACTCCACCGCAGTCCCTTTGCAATTGATCTAATTTTTATGCCAACCGTTTTGCCTTTAACAGGAATATGATCTGAATATACCAAACGGTAAGTAGCGTTTTGAGTTTGGCTTTTTTTCATTTAACATAACGCGTTTGTTGTTACCTATGTTGTTCATTTGCTCTTCTTTATTGCTGAGTGCTGTCTTCTTGTAAGGCTGCACCGTGATTCATTCATCCATTCATAGTTGATGGCTATGTGGGTTGTCTCCAGATTTCAGTAATTAAGAATACACTTGCTGTAGGGGCGCCTGGGTGGCTCAGTCGGTTGAGCCTCTAACTCTTGATTTCGGCTCAGATCATGATCTCACAGTGCGTGGGTTCCAGCCCCAGATCAGGCTCTTTGCTGACAGCTCAGAGCCCGGAGCCTGCTTCAGATTCTGTGTCTCCCTGTGTCTCTGCCCCTCCCCCACTGGTGCTCTGTCTCTCAAAAATAAATAAACATTTAAGAAATGTTAAGACTACAGCTGCTGCAGACATTAGCCTTGAGATATTTCTGTGGACATAGTTTTCATTTCTCTCGAAATACCCAGGAGTGAGATTGTGGGATCAAAATGGATCACAGATCCAAATGTAAGA
>NC_043706.1:15100711-15102624 GCF_006229205.1 Suricata suricatta | reverse complement strand
TGGATGGATGGATGGATGGATGGATGGATGCGTCAGTGGATGGATGGATGAGATGAAGCTTGGTATCGTCAAACTTGCCTAGTCGATTTGAAGCGGTAGAATATTGGACATTTCCTTTTTATTCCCATGTCCCTTAGCTTTGTCCTCCTATTGTCTTGGTATTTCTTTTGTCAAATTCTTCGTGTAAAGAGGATTTTTTGAAATGAGTGGACATTTTGAATGGTTAACTCCAATAACAGAATTTCAAGATAAAATAGGAATAATTTAACAAGAAATGTGGAAAATCTATATAGGAAGAAAAATTTAAGGGCTCTTGAGAGATTTAAAAGAAGGCTTGAATAAATGAAAAGGTACATACCTTTTTTTAGTTGAAGTATAGTTGACATGTGATATTGTATTAGTTTCAGGTGATAGCATAGTGATTCAACAATTGTGTACATTTTGAAATGCTCACCATGAGTTGTCCATCTGTCACCATGGAGAGTTATTACAATATTATTGACTGTATTCACTATACTTTACCTTTCATCACCATGACTTAGTTTGTAACTAACTGTCTGTTTGTACATCCCCTTCACCTATTTCAGACTTCTCCTACCTCACCCTTGGCAACCACCAGTTTGTTCTCTGTATTTGAGTCTGTTTCCGGTTTTTGTTTTGTTTTGTTTTGTTTTTTCCATTTAAAAATTTTAACAGCCAGGAAATGGTATAGAATAACTGTCAAGTCACATAAAGTAACTTTTTAAGGTTTATGATCCCAGGAAGAATGCTCTATTGGTTGATACAAACTGCACGGGAGTGTCATCAGCGGTAGGTCTGGAGGCGTGACTGAGTGCGGCCACGGACCCATCCTACCGCGGACCAGAAAACAAGCATGGCCGCTGGCTTCGGCTCTCCCTCCACCTTAGGGGGGGCGGGGGCTCTGCTCTAGGTCTTGAGATTCTCTGGGAAAGGTTGATCTGTTTTCACTTTGGTGACCTTTGACAGCTCAGTCAGTTTGTCCTGCACACACTCCTCAAACTTAGTCTGGTGTCTGCGACACCAACAGAGTTAACTGCAGGCTGGAGTAGTCAGTGCGACTTTAAGCTTCTTATTTTTATTGAATTTTAATTTTTTATTTACTTTTGAGAGAGAGAGAGAGCAGGGAAGGAGCAGAGAGAGAGGGAGACACAGAACCCGAAGCAGGCTCCAGGCTCTGAGCTGTCAGCACAGAGTGTGATGTGGGGCTCAAACTCATGAACTAGGAGATCATGATCAGGGCTGAAGTCTGACACCTAATGGACTGAGCCATCCAGATGCCCCAGTTTAAACTTCTTTAAAAGGCTCCACACAGTAAAGCTCCATCTGCCTGAGGAGGCTCAGGGCACATTTGTTGATGAGCTTGCCTCCTTCTAAACACTGCATTGGGGTCATTCTCTTCCCAGTGGCAGAGCGTGAACTCCTTAGGCTGACCGCACTGAAATCCTTAGTGATGAGCGGCAGCTTCGAGCCCCAAAGAACTGACTGTCACCTCCTACCCTTCCGGATCCCCCAGAGTGGGCAGCGCCATTCTCCCTAGCAAGATGGCGGGACCCCCTCCCCCCCCCCCCAGGACTTTGTTTTGTTTCAGATTCCACATGTAAATGAAATCTTATGGTATTTTTCTTTCTCTGCCGGACTTATTTCATTTAACAAAACCACCTCTAGGGCCATCGTCGCTGTTGCAAATGGCAACATTTTATTCTTTTTTACACATATATGGCACATCTTCTTTATCCATTCATCTGTGCACGGACATGTAGGCAGCTTCCATGTCTGGGCCATTGTAAATAATGGTGCAATAAATATAAGGGTGCATGTATGTTTTCGAATTAAGTATATACTGTTTTTCACTAGGAAAACTCAATATCATAAAGCTCTCAACTCCCCCCTCC
>NC_043706.1:15099339-15100611 GCF_006229205.1 Suricata suricatta | reverse complement strand
TCATTATGCTGGGAAACCCTCTGTAAATAGGTAGTTACTGATAACCTGCTTTTGCTTGTTTATTTTTGGTGTGTTTTGTGCTGCTAGGGACTCATAAGCAACATGAAAGAAAAAAGTAATTTACTTCCTCATTTTGGTAAAGAGAGCCAAGCCATTACCCTCTCAGTTCTAGGCTGTTCTTCCTGTGAGGTTGCTCATTTATTCATGTGACATACATTAAATGAATGAATACACTGAGTATCCACGGTCAGGCACTGTGAGGGCTGGAAATACCAGTGTGGGCAGATAAAGACAAAAAAGGTCACCTTCAGGGAAGCTTACAGCCTGGGGGAGGAGAGAAAATGGAATCAAATAAACAGCAATACATTTGAAACCTTCACTGGGATCATTGGTGTAATGTCGCACGGGCCGGGATCAGGAACAGGGGGGTCTTACACAATGCCAGGGGAGACCAGGGCTCAGAGAGGGCTTCCTTGAGGAAGTTACAATTGAGGGGAAACGGAATAGTTGATAACTTACTCTCGAGGGGAAAGGGAAAGAATATTCCAGGAAGAGGAGATGGTCTTTGGAAAGAACAAGGTCATTGAGAAATCCGGCTGGAGTTGCTTGAAAGATGGTAAGGATAGTAGTTGCTGATGCTTCAGGAGGGAGTCAGCTCTTCCAAGCCTGGAAGACGGGGTGGAGTTGGGGGGCACAGAGAGGGTTGCTGTAGGGAGTGGACTCCTGGACCCCGATGGAACGCCACGCCCCCGAGGTGGGTGAACATGCGGGTGGAGGCAGTGGGCGGAGGCAGTTGGGCCTTGGAACCACAGATGGTTGCAGCCAGGGGCACAGGACCTCCCAGCTCCCTGCACCCCAGGGTCTGAATGAGGGGAAGGATGAACACCTCAAGGTTAATCTCATATGCACACAAAACAACGGAAGGACACCCTAATGAGAGATGGTGTATGTGGTTGCCTGGACGTTTGTGTCTGCAGCTACAGCACCTGAGTTCAATTCCTAGCTCTGCAAACAGCTTTTCCGCCTTGGGCTGTTACCTGAACTCCCTGGGCTTGTCTCCCCACCTGTGACGGGGGGATAAGAGCATCTATCGTACCAAGCGGTGGCGCTTCAGTAGGTTAAGCGTCCTGGCTCTTGGTTTTTGCTCAGGTCATGATCTCACAGCTTGTGAGTTCAAGCCCTATGACCGGTTCTGCACTTGGCAGCAGGGAACCTGCTTGGAGTTCTCTGTCTTCCTCTCTCTCTGCCCCTCCCCTGCATTCTCTCTCTCTC
>NC_043706.1:15098154-15099239 GCF_006229205.1 Suricata suricatta | reverse complement strand
CTTTGTTAATTCCCATGCTGCCCCTTAGGGGTGGACTGTCCTCTTCAAGCTCTGGTACAAATGTAAACAGGGATGTAAACATCTAGACTTCGTGTCCTTCATCGATTGACTGATTCTGACATACCTAGGAGAAAGTTAAAAGTGTCTTCTAAGGGTTTTACTCCAGACTAAGGGAGCACAACAAGAAAATGGACATCAAGACTGCAAAACTAGAAGAGATATAAATGCAATCCAGAAATTGTGCAAAACCCCAGCCCCACCAGATTGTACATTTCCCAGCTCTAGTCTGTTTCCACAATAACGCGGCGATGTAACACTCAACCCTGCATCCACCCCCATGCGTCTTGGCAAGAGAGCAAGGCCATCTCTGCACAGCCCCTCAGGTTCTTCCGGTTTCAGTAGGGGACCTGAGGGGTAGTTAGCACAAAGAACAACCTTGACTTACGAGAGATTCCGCACACACAGCATCTAGGGGCTGTGGCTTTCACTTCTGTCCCCTGGTCAGCCCATTTGCCTACAATATGGCTGCATAGGATGTAGCAACAATGCACGCAGCTCACATTCAAGAAATAAAATTCACACACCCACCCACACACACACACACACACACACACACAACTGAGCTGTGAGTGATGGAAGGCAGGAAATGAGGGGTGCAGGTGTTTGCATGCTCTGTGGTGAGGGAAGCCAGGTTATGAGGAAGCAGTTGAATCAGACAGCAATCTGGGACGAGGGAACAATCTTTTAGTTGGTGGATGGCGAGGTGTAGGGGAGTCAGTGCCCTTACTCTTAATGCCTGTGATAATAAAGGGAAACTTCAATAAAGTCCAGAGGATAGAAGAGAAACCCTTACCACTCAACATCAATTACAGGAAGAATTGTCAATTTCAGGCCCCAACAGCGAGTGTCCAGTAGGGAAGAATCATCAATTACAGGCACCAACAGGGAAAAGATGTGCATTGCACCTCTACTCCTGCAACCCGGTGATGAGAAGCCTTCGTCACCCTGAGCTCTTGCCTTTGTCCAATGGACTTTCATTCAAAACAGCCCCTTCCAGGGCGCCTGGGTGGCTCAATCCGCTAAGC
>NC_043706.1:15096071-15098054 GCF_006229205.1 Suricata suricatta | reverse complement strand
GTCTCCGCGCGGCCCACGGGCTCGGCGACCGTCCCTCAGCTCCCCGCCGGGCGTCCGGGCCCAACACCGACCAAAGCGGACTCCAGGCTCCGCGGGCCGGACCGGGCGGGATAGGGTGGGGGACGGTGCCGGCGGGCGCATGCGCGCTCTCCTCTTCCGGGGCCCAGACGCGCGGGAGAGCGAGGGGGAGGGGAGCGGGCCTCACTTCTTCGGGAGGACCTCCCGAGGCTCCCCGGGCGGGGCGGCGGCCCGTGCGGAGCCCCGAGCCCGGTGTTCGCACAGCCGGCGGGCAGCTGCCGCCCGAGAGACGAGGGAGGGGGCAGGAAGCGAGGTTCAAAATCACGCGGCCGGAGCAGGTGGGCCTGGCGGGCCGCTCTGCCGGGGGAGCCGCAGGGGAGCTCGGAGTGGAGCCAGTGTGGCCACTGCAGCAGCCCGGGTCGCAGATGATGGTGGCCCTGGGCCGCGCTGGGGTGTGAGATCAGGTTCAAGGAGAAGATGCCATAAAGCTTTGCGGGGAGAAGGTGTGGGGAAGGTTCTGGAGCTCAGGCGTGGCTGTGTGAGGTGGGAGCGCCTGTTGGACATGGGAGGCGGGGCGGAAGACCCAGGGAGGTAGGAAAATCTGGAAAGTGTGGTGTCTGGCAGAAGAAGCAAAAGTTTCTTGTAGCAGTGATCAAATAAATGGGTCAGAGGCTGGACGTGGCCAAGTAGGAGGATGTAGACGACCGTTGGGTTTAGCAAGGTGGACGGAGGTCGCTGGTGGCCTTGACAAGAGCCGTTGGTAGAGGGGAGAGGGAGTAAGTGTGCACGTGGGGTCTGATACATTGCACTTTAACTCCTAAAGTTTCCAGAAGTATTTATTTGTGTAAGTTTTTGCAATTCTTTGCATTATACAACTGTATTTTATATCAGTGTTTTTCTCTTGAATTCCTGATATAGCCTTTCATTTATTGTATTTTTCAGAATACACAGGCAGCATAGAGATTTCTTTTCTTCTAATTCAGTAGGTGATTTCCCAAGTCCGGTTAAACAGGGGACTGCCATTCACTCAGAGTAATGTCAGTGTTTGGGGAACCAGTCCTGCACCCAGAAAGTTCCCAATGACTGATGAATGAATTTATTTTCTCCCATGTGGTCTGTTTGTCCACCCTAAAGATAAAAGGCTGAGCAATTGAGTTCTCCATTCTCTGACTCCACACACACACAGCGGTGGCCCATGCTTCTTGGTGGAATTTGCTTTTACACTTGAACAGGGTCGTAAGCTTGTTGAAGGTTAGAGCCACTCCTCACTCTGACAGCCCCCCCTCCACCCCCAAAAAGCAGGTGAATGTTGGCACAGAAGAGGCTTCCAATAAATAGGTTATGGGAGTATCTTGAAAATAGTCGTACATTCTGAGCATTTCCAATCTTGGAAGTAAGTTTCAGGTGGCACTGTTGTATTTAATCTCTACTCTGCACATTCCCTGAAAGATTAGGAGAATATCTTTTAAATTAATGCACAATTTAGCAAAAACAGTTCCCACATTCATTAAAAACATCATGGGAAATGTTCACCAATACAACAGGAAGTACAGTGGGTTTTGTGAGACCAGAAATTATCACTGATTCATTACTTCAGATAGACCATGAGAAACTTCCATTTTGAGATGCCTGGATGGCTCAGTTGGATTCTCGGCTTTGGCTCAGGTCATGATCTCACGGTTTGTGAATTTGAGCCCTGTGTCAGTGTCTGGGCTGTCAGCGCGGGATTCTCTCTCCCTCTTTAACTGCTCTTCCCCCACTAGTTGATTCTCTCTCTCTGTCTCTCTCTCTGTCTCTGTCTCTCTTCCTCCATCTCTCTCCCCCCCATCTCTCTCTGTCTCTCTCAAAATAAGCATTAAAAAAAGGAAATCTTAGATTCTACTAATAATAAGTACGATAAAAGATTTGAAATACAAAGAATATACATGTTTAGAAAGTATTTTAATTGTATTATAGTTTATGACT
>NC_043706.1:15044851-15095971 GCF_006229205.1 Suricata suricatta | reverse complement strand
CCCCCCCCCCCCCCCCCCCCCCCCCCCCCCCCGCCTTCCTCGCCCCGCCCCCCAAAAACAATGTTTTCTAAGCCACAAAAGTGACAAAACATTCTCCTATCCTGGCTGATGTGAGAGCCTGAGGCTCCTTGACCCGTCATGGTTCTAGGCCCTTTTTCCGTGTTGCACCTTTTAGGTGAGATTCACTAAAATAACCACTGCGTCCCGTTCTCCGTCCGCATCCGATCCGGGACGCAGCCTCCCTCCACGAACGCTCCCTGCCCTTCCTCACACAGGCGTCAGCCCTGTGGTAAATACTTTCTAACACTGTTCCTGAGACTCCTGGAGGTCTCCCCATGGTGTGTCTGCGGACTGTCCCTGGAGATCACTCACACCGGAAACGACATATGAACACGTGTGTCGGAGATCGCTGTTCCCTTCAGGTCTCCAAACATCCTATGTCACATCCGCCTCCAATTCTTTTTACTAGTTAATTGGGAATGCTTCCATTTTTAAAAACGTGAATGCAAATAAGTACGATGGTCTAAACTTCCATTTTCTTTCCTTTCTCTTACAAAACAGTATTTGCATCTGACTTTTCCCCCCTCCTCAACGTTATATATTCTAGAGGTGTCTGTCAAGGTCAGAGAGAATGTCTTCGGGGCATCTGGCTGGGTCAGTTGGTAGAGCACACAGCATACGACTCTTGAACTTGGGTTGTGATTTCAAGCCCCATGTTGAGGTAGAGCTTACATTAAAAAAAAAAAAGTAAAAAATGATTAGAGAGAATGCCTTTTTTTTGTTTTTTAATGTGATATCTGCACTTTGGACTGATTTGTGGAATTATCTGATTTGGCACTAACAGATTTTTAAGCCTCATCTTCCAGATAATTATTTTAAATCTCTCTGAACATCCTCTGCTCAGCTGATTCTAGCCCTCACGTCTTAAATATTTTTTAAATATTTTATTTTATTTTTGAGACAGAGGCAGAACATGAGCAGGGGAGGGGCAGAGAGAGAGAGGGAGATACAGAATTTGAAGCAGGCTCCAGGCTCTGAGCTGTCAGCATAGAGCCTGATATGGGGCTTGAACGCACAAACCATGAGATCACGACCTGAGCTGAAGTTGGACGTTTAACTAACTGAGCCACCCGGGTGCCCCTTGCCCTCACTTATGAAGTCAGGGAGCTGTCTGCTTATATATACTGAATCAGCCAACAAGTCACTTGTAATCACTTGGTTTATTTGTTTTTTAATTGTAGTAAAATACGCATAACATTTAGCATCTTAACTTTTTAAGGGTACAGTTCAGTAGTGTTAAGCAGGCACATTCACATTATTCCATAACCAATCTCCAGAACTCTTTTTTATCTTACAGAACTGAAACCTATACCCATGACTTTTATTTTTAAACTATTGTATAGTTCACATACAGGAAAATTAACGCTTTTTTAGTGTAGCGTTCTATGGGTTTTGGCAGACAACAATCACATAACCGCCACCATAATCAAGTTGAAGACCAATTCCCTCACCCCCCAAAGTCCCCTCACGCCCCTTCGTATATTTACTCCTCCCTGCTCAGGTGACCACTGATGTGTTTTCTGTCCCCATATTTTTGTCCCTTCCAAAATGTCACACTGGGAGAATCATACGCACCTTCTTTTTTGTCAAGCTGCTTATTGTGAACGTGCCACTGTTTATTGAACTCGTCCGTAGTTGGACAGTTAGGTTGTTTCCAGTCTCTTGCTGTTAATCACATTGATCTAAAGAACAACCCTATAGATACATCATTTTGGATGTGGGCAAGTCTCACCGTTTAAAAAATTGCCTCACTTGAGGCGCCTGGGTGGCTCAGTCAGTTGGGTGTCTGACTTCAGCTCAGGTCATGATCTCACCGATTATGAGTTCAAGCCCCACGTTGGGCTCTGTGCTGACAGCTCAGAGCCTGGAGCTTGCTTCAGATTCTGTGTCTCCCTCTCTCCTTCTCCCCCTTCCCTACTCATCCTGTGCTTCTCTCTCCTTCAAAAATCAATAAGCATTAAAAAAATAAAAATTTCTTCACTTGGGATTGCTAAGCCAAAGGGAAAATTCACTCGTAGTCTTGTTCGGTTGTCTTCCGAAGGGATTATAAAGTTTTGGCAAGTGGGTTATTTTTTCTTTTCTGGATCCACACCTCGAATCCTGAGTCCATCTCACAGTTTGCCCTCTAGACAGAAGCCAGCCCTGCCCATTACCCTTTTGATACTGTTGATCCAAATATTATCTTTCTCTGTATCTGTTTGTCTTTTGTAAATTTCCTCAGGGATGGATAAAAATTTACTAAATGTGCTTCAAGTCACAAGTTCCTTTGACTTGATGTCATCTTGATTCTCTTTGTTGTCATAGTATATGTCTTCCCTGCCTAGCTCTGTTCTCAGGATTTACATTCTCCTAGAAACTGCATTTTGATCATAAGTTGAGAAGTTTTTTCCGTTATCTTTTCATACCTCTTTAAAAAATTTTTTTTAATTTTCGTACCTCTTAAAAGCGGAAGAACTTGTTTTTCAAATGAATTCTCATATCTTTCCCCTTCCCAGCCTCTAAGGCAGTGGATGTCAAACCTGAACGTTCATCAGAATCAAGTTGGGGATGGACGGGGGCCCTGCCTGCAAAGTTTCTCGTCCAGGGGATCCGCAGCGGAGCCCCTGACTTTGCAATTTCTAGCAAGATCTCAGGTGCTGGTGCTGCTGGTCTGGGGACCCCTCTTTGAGAACCACTGCCCCGGGGCACCTGGGAGAGCTTGAAAACACAGACTGAAAACAGTTAGTTTAGAGGATGGATCCCATCAAAATCTGTCACTAATTATTTTTGTCAAGGGCCCTCTTACTTGTATAGACACATGTAGAAATACAAGTTGAGTGTTTCTGTTTGTGTCTGTCTTTTTCCTGAAGCCCATCTCAGGAGTGAGCACTACAAAGAAAACCTGATGCAACCTTGCCAGATTGTCCGCTGCCGATTACTGTCCTGGCTGTATAGTGGGCTGAAGTCTCCAGCCTCCGCCGGAACCCGGATCTGCCCGACGATGGCTCGACCAAGTTCAAGTAGGTCTTTCTCAGCCTAGCCACGCCTTTACTTCTGGTGGAGTTTAAAGTACCTGAGCGTTCCTGCACGTTGAGGGGAATTGTCTGTAGTAGAGTGGGTGTTGGGCAAGATTTTGGAGAAAACCACACTGCCCTCCTCCCCTCAGGCAGGCCCCATCCAGGTCAGGGTCAGGGGTCAAGTGCAAGTCCATTGAAGACATTTTATTGCTTCTCCCAGACTGTTTGCATTCAAGCTTTACATTAAACAATTTTTTAACATTTAATTATTTTTGAGAGAGAGTGGGGGGGAGCAGAGAGAGAGAGAGAGAGAGAGAGAATCCTAAGTAGGCTCCCAGCTGTCAGTACAAATCCTAATGTGGGGCTCAAACCCACAAACCATAAGCAAGGGTTCTCTTCCTTCCCTTCCTTCTCTTCCCCTCCTTTTTTCCCTCCTCTTTTTTCTTCTTTTAAGATTATGCACCACATTAACAATATTATATCTTATATCCTGTTTCCCAAGAACCAAACTTGAGTTGCCCTTTTTGTTTCTAGAAATTGCTTCAAGTGAGACCTAAATAGGGGTCACTTTGACCTGGGATCTATTCATCCGCAGGATGACAGAGTTTACATTCCAGGTGAAAAAGACCGTTAGGGCTGAGGAAAGTTCTCCAGTGAACTTTGAAGTCCTGGAGGACGCGTGTGGGGTTTGGACCCAGGAGTCACCCAGAGAGAGCCCTGAGTAAAACACTCACAGGTGTTCTCCTGAAGCATCCGGTTCTTTCAGCAGATTAGATCAGACCTCGCACTCGAATCCACTCAGACTGGATTTCTTCTCTCGAATTCCTCCCGGTTGGTCAGCTTTAGTGGGCCCCATTCCTCTCACTGGTCTGTTTCCGGAAGGGATGTGAGAGTGGGCTGAAGTTGGGCACGGCCGGCCGAGGGGTGGGCCGGTTACACCCCGGGAACGGTGTGCCTGCACCGCCTTCAGTCCTTTGAGGTTTGGGCTGCCTGAAAGGTGGTCAGAGAAGCTTCTGGAATGCGGGGGGCGAGAGATTCTTGAGCTTCTACTTCTTTGCTTCTGCGATCTGTTTTCGCTCCCTGTGCATTCTTACCAGTAGCCAGAGACAAAGGGGAGGGGAGGGCAGAACGGGTCTTTCTTGAGATTCTCGTCTCCACCTCGTCGCTGTTGCCCAGGACAAACGATGGCATGACTGAGTCCTTTTTTTTTTTTTTATGTTTTTTATTTATTTTTGAGAGACAGCGTGAACAGGGGAAGGTCAGAGAGAGAGAGGGAAACACAGAATCCGAAGCAGGCTCCAGGCTCTGAGCTAGCTGTCAGCACAGAGCCCAACACGGGGCTCGAACCCACGAACCGAGAGATCATGACCTGAGCCGAAGTCAGAGGCTTAACTGACTGAGTCACTCAGGTGCCCCGACCGAGTCCTTCTTAACCAGGAATGAGGGCATTTGTTGCAGGGACAGACCCTCCCACCAGACTCTCCCTGGTGGTCCGTGTATAGTGCTTGGTGCAGCGCTGGGGGTGCAGAGAGCTTCCCCCCAAAGGACGGCTGTTGCCCTGTTGGTCAGAGATGAAGAGGAGAAGGTCTGGAAGTGCAGCTCAGGGCGGGTCCTCCATCCAGAGAGCAAGCTGCTGTCGTCTGTGACCTTGGCCACCTGCTGTCAGATTATTCTCTGTGTTCACCTGCTCTTTGTAACCCCGACTCCCTGGGGATGTCCTGTGGAAAGATCCAGCTGTTTCTGGAGTTGTCAAGAAGAAGGTTGTCCAGGTTTGGAGCAGAGCATCTGTGCCCAGGGGAGGGAGCCTCACCCTCAGTTTGTAATGATTCTGAGGGACACTGAAATGAGTATGATCCCCAAAGGGAAGGGGATTTGGGAAGGAAGGGAAGACTTTGGGGTCCAGTGGGCCTGAGGGGAACCCCTGCCCCCACTAGCCTGTTTTCAGTGTTATGAAGGAAGGTGCTCTCCCATCCATTAGCTTTTACAAACCTTCGTACGAGCCTGCTCTTGGGAAGGCAGTGCGTCAAGCAGCTAGGGACGCAGAGGGCCAGCTGTTTGCAGAGAGGGGGAGCTCACAGGTGGATGGACGGGAGGCAGTGCCGAGATTCAAAGCCAGAGCCACTGTCGTGTGCTCAAACTTTTGTTTCTTCTTCTTTTAGTTTTCCTTAAGTTCATGTATTTACTTGGAGAGAGAGAGAGAGAGAGAGCGAGTGAGAGAGTGCAAGCATGCGGGGGAGGGGCAGAGAGAGAGGGAGAGAGAGGATCTGAAGCAGAATCTGAGCAGACAGTGCAGAGCCTGATGCGGGGCTGGAACCCATGAACCCGTGAGATCATGACCTGAGCCAAAATCAAGAGTTGGGCACTCAACCGACTGAGCCACCCCGGCTCCCCGTTCCTGCTTCTTTCTTTCTTTCCTTTTTTTTTTTTTTTAATTTTTAAGGTGTATTTATTTGTGAGAGAAAGAGACAGAGTGTGAGCAGGAGATGGGCAGAGGGAGAGGGAGACACAGAATTGGAAGTGGGCTCCAGGTTCTGAGCTGTCAGCACAGAGCCCAATGCAGGGCTTGAACTCATGAGTGGTGAGATCATGACCTGAGCTGAAGTCAAATGCCTAACCGACTGAGCCCCCAAGATGGGTACCCTGTTCCTGCCTCTTTCTTACGATGCTGTATGGTCACACATCAGGCCGCATGGATAGCATCTTCATGGCATAGGAATCATTTTTATTTGCGTATCCTGAAGTATAATTTCATGCCAGGTCAAGTCAAAATATGAACGATTGATAGAGAATATAAATGTCTGAATGGTACCCTAGATTTATAAACATTTTATGCTCTCTTTAGATATGGCTGATTTTCGGAAGTTCTTCGCAAAAGCAAAGCACGTAGTCATCATTTCAGGGGCTGGCGTTAGTGCTGAGAGTGGGGTTCCGACCTTCAGAGGAGCCGGGGGCTACTGGAGAACATGGCAAGCTCAGGTGAGTGATGTTTCCGGAATGCTGAGAGGCTCTTTTTAAAATTTTTTTAATGTTTATATTTTGAGAGACATGGAGTGAGCAGGGGAGGGACAGAGAGAGAGGGAGACACAGAATCCAAAGCAGGCTCCAGGCTCTGAGTGAGCTGTCAGCATAGTGTCCGATATGGGGCTTGAACTCACAAACCATAAAGTCATGCCCTGAGCTGAAGCCAGTTGCTTAACTGACTGAGCCACCCAGGCGCCCGAGAGGCTCTTCTGAAGGAAGCCGAGACTGAGTTTGACTCAGAGCCTGATGCCTGGCCCACAGGGAAAAGCTTTGAAACTGACCATGACTCTTCTTATTTATTTTGGCCTCAACGCAAAGTCTGTATGATTATGGTCTCAGGCATAAGTAACGCAGCCACGTGTAGATTGCATTAATTCGTGTAACAATTTTGATTTCTTCTAGTCCTTAAAGTGGAATCAGAAGAGTTGTGGTTAGCATAGTTCAGTACTTTTCTGTAGATCTTAAAATTGAGTATTACAAATTTTTTAAGTTTATTTATTTTGAGAGAGAGGCAGCATGAGTAGGGGAGGGGCAGAGAGCGAGGGGGGAAAGAGAGAATCCCAAGCAGGCTCCCAACTGTCAGCATGGAGCCCGACACGGGGCTCGAACTCATGAAACTGCGAGATCATGACCTGAGCTGAAGCCAAGAGTGCGATGCCTAACTGGCTGAGCCACCCAGGTGCCCCAAGTATTATACATTTTTAAAGTTCCTGTGAACTCTTCATGTTTGAAACCAAAGTTGCACTTTTGAAGGCTTAGGACTTGACATTAGAAAACTTTATACAAAGAGGCGCCCAAGTGGCTCAGTCGGTTAAGTGTCTGACTTTAGCTCAGGTCATGATCTTGTGGTTAGTGGGTTCGAGCCCCGCGTCGGGCTCTGTGCTGACAGCTCGGAGCCTGGAGCCTGCTTACGATTCTGTGTCTCCCTCTCTCTCTGCCCCTCCCCTGCCCATGCTCTGTCTCTCTCTCTCTTTCTCTCTCTCTCTCTCAAAAGTAAAGATTAAATCTTTGTACAAAGGCCATTAGAATGGAAACTCTATGGGCATGGACTTTTTAAAAATTCACTTGTATTAAGGTATTGTACAGCGTTGACCCTCAAACAACACAGGTTTGAACTGTGCAGATCCACTTGAATTGGGTGTTTTTTCCTATACATATTGTACAATTTTTTAGAGATTTGTGACAAACTGAAGAAACTCACAGATGAACCACGAATCCTAGAAAAACCTAAAAATCTAAGACAAAGTTAGGCACGTCATGAATGTGTAAAACACATGTAGGTATGAGTCTGTGTTTATCATTTACTACCATTCAAATTTATTGTAAAGAGTTAAAATTGATCAGAACTTCGGCAGGCAAACGCAGACCATACTTGGAGCCATTCCTAGCCTAGAGAGATGTGAACACATGTGAAGGTGCCGTACTAAATCATAACTACGCACAGCTAACTGAAGTGCACACAGTAGTAATTCCGTGGCCACTGCCTACGGCCGTTGCCATGAGCTCAAGGTTTGTATCTGCTTCAAATATGGTGTGAGACAGGGTGTCTGGGGGCTCAGTGGGTTAAGTGACCAGCTCTTGATTTTGGCTCAGGTCATGATCTCACAGTTTGTGGGTCTGAGCCCCCTGTTGGGCTCAGCACTGATGGCGCAGAGCCTGCTGGGGATTCTCTCCCTCACTCTCTGCCCCTCCCCGATGTGTGCATCTGGGCGATTGTATGGTAACCCTTGAGTAACACTGTGGGACCCAGACCAAGAGCCACTAGTGATATGGGAAGTCCTCCCAAGAAACTGAGGAAGGTCATGACTTTACAAGAAAAAGCTAAATTCCTTGATATGACCTGTAGAATTTTAATATAGATGAATCTAATAAGGTCCATTGAAGAGAAAAAAGAGGAGCGCCTGAGTAGCTCAGTTGGTTAAGTGTCCGACTTCAGCTCAGGTCATGATCTCACAGTCTGTGAGTTCTAGCCCTGCATCGGGCTCTGTGCTGACAGCTCAGAGCCTGGAGCTTGCTTCGGATTCTGTGTCTCCCTCTCTCTGCACCTCTTCCATTCATGTTCTGTCTCTCTCCATCAAAAATAAATAAAGCATTAAAAATTTTTAAAAGAAAAGAAAATTTAAAAGGAAATTCATGAAGCCATTGCTATAGCTACACCAGCAGGGCAAAAACCTTGCACTTTTGGTGAAATATCTTTTCATTTCCTATTGAAAATGCAGCTTTTAGGGCGCCTGGGTGGCTCAGTCAGTTAAGCATCTGACTGTTAATTGCGTCGAGGTCATGATCTCACGGTTTGTGAGTTTGAGTCCCGCATCCAGCTCTGTGCTGGCAGTGTGAAGCCCGCTTTGGATCCTCTCTGTCTCCCTCTCTCTCTGCCCCTGACCCGCTTGTGCTCCTCGCTCTCGAAAATAAATAAATAAACATTAAAAAGAAAGAAAGTGCAGCTCGTATGCAGGTTCAGGATTGCTATACGAGAGGCATCCCTGTAGACTAATCTGATTTGAGAGAAAGGCACATCATTATATGACAACTTAGAGCTCAGAGCAAGTAAAGGACTGGAGACTTCAGTGCAGAAGATGGTTTGATAACCTCAGAAAGAGGTTTGGCTTCAAAAAATACCTAGGTCAGAGCACCTGGGGGGCTTGGTCGAGCGTCCGACCTCGGCTTAGGGCACCATCTCACGGTTCGTGTGTTCAAGCCCCGGGTCGGGCTCTGTGCTGACCGCTCGGAGCCTGGAGCCTGCTTCAGATTCTGTGTCTCCCTCTCTCTCTGTCCCTCCCCTGCTTGCTCCCTGACTCTCAAAATATAAACATTAAAACAAAATTTTATTTAAAAAATGCCAAGGTAACTAGACAAGCAGCTTCTGCCCACCGAGAGGCAGCAGACAAGCTCCCAGGTGCTGTTAAGAGAATCGTCGAGGAGAAAGGATGTCTCCCCGAACAGGTTTCTAGCACAGATGGAAGTGCCCTACTCTGGGGGGAAAAATGTTACCAAAAACATTCATTAGTAAGAAAGAGAAGTAATCGCTGGATTTTAAGGCAGGAGGGCTAGGCTAACTCTAGGGTTTTGTCCGGTTGCAGTCGGGTTTCTGATCAGACAGCCCTTATCTGTAGAATTGCTACCCCCCGAGTTCTAAAGGGGAAATATACATATTTTCCAGTCTGTATGTTGTACAAGAAGAATCCTTTTATGAATGGGTTCCCTGATCACCCAGAACCCTGTGAGTTCAACACCGAAGGCGCCAAGCTGGCCTCCTTGCCCCCAAACTCAGCGTCTCTAAGGTAGCCTGTAGCCCAGGGGGTCAGAAGGACCTTTAACGCTCACTATGCACAATGTCCTATGGAAGGGATCGTCGACACTGTAGAAAGGGACCCCAGCGGAGAGAACGCCACGGAAGACTGGAAGGATTTCACCAGTGAAGGGCCATCGTTGCTACAGAGAAAAGCTGAGAGAGCCATCCAGCCCGAAACAATAAGTCCCTGCTGGAGAAAACTCCAGCTGTTGTGTGATTTCTTGGGATTTAAAACAGAGCCAGTCAGGAAATCGTGAGAAAGATGCTGAGTCCGGCAGAAGGGGTGGGTGGGGTGAGGGGAGGGGACGGGTTTGAAGATCTGGGTCTCAGAGAAATTCAGGTGCTAACAGACACACGCCAGAGGCATGATCTTGATGGAGACGGAGCTTCCGAACCGGTGCTGGATGCTGAGGAAGAAGATGCAAGAGACACACTGACGTTAGACAGTCCGGCAAAGGTGTCCCATTATTCAAGACTGATTTTTTAAAAATATTTTTAAAACATTTATTCATTTTTGAGAGACAGCGCCAGAAGAGGAGGAGCAGAGAGAGAGGGAGACAGAGAATCCAAAGGCTCCAGACTCCGAGCTGCCAGCACAGGATCCGATGCGGGACTCAAACTCACTGACCGTGAGATCATGACCTGAGCTGAAGTCTGACACTTAACCAACTGAGCCACCAGGTGCACCTTAAAACTGCTTTTTAAAAATGTGTTTTAGGTTTATTTTATTTATTTTGAGAGAGAGAGAGAGAGAGAACACAACTTGGAAAGGGGCAGAGAGAGAGAATCCCAAGCAGGCTTGGCACCATCAGCACAGAGCCGATGCGGGGCTCGAACTCACCAACCATGAGACCATGACCTGAGCTGAGATCACAGGTTGGATGCTTTACCAGCTGAGCCACCCAGGTGCCCCTCGACTTCTTTTACATCACAGACTTGGGCGCTGTCCCTCAAGCAGGCAGTGGAGGCCGAATTGGTACAGTAGAGAACCATTTTCAGAGAAATGAAAAGGGAAAACGTTGGGCAGAGATCATGTTGTATTTCTGTAAAGTTACACCCGGTGTGCCTGCCTCTCCCGCCTCCCCTGCCCCCCCCCCCCCCCCCCCCCCCCCGCACTGATGCCTCTGCGACAGCGCGACCACCCCTCCCCTCCTCAGCCTTCTCAGTGGGAAGGCGAAGAGATGAAGACTTCATGATGATCCTCTTCCTCTTCATCATAAATACTCATCACCCCATGTCGGCGCTACACCGGTGCACTGTGCACGTGTGTGTGTCCTCGTGTGAGAATCTGACAACCGTGGGGCACAGGCCGTGGGAGGTGTCATGTGTCATCACTGTCGTCTCCCGAGAATCCACCGCATATGGCCTCGTGAAGACTTGCATGGAACTGTGTCGCTGACCCTTATGGAGACATAAAGCCAGTGACCATTATTGTGAGATTAATAAGGTATTCGTTTGCTCACTGCTTTCGAACTTTGCTCGCCAAGCATTAGAGTACACTACAGTGAACTTCTCTTTCTCATAATTGGAGAAAACTGGGGATCAGCCTGTCGTCACAGGCAAGTGGTTTTTTAAAAAAAGTAAGAGTGTTTCTAACCCTGTGTTATGCTTGGGATGGTAATGGTGTGCGCCGTAAGGATATTCTAAGCATTCAGCTGGCGTGTGGGCCACCAAGCAGTCTTATCCCTTCTGCCAGGTACCACGGAGCAGTCCTTGCTCCTGCTTCTCTGTTGGCGCGTGAATCGTTATTTAGTTATTCACTACGTGACGTATGTATTCGCTCCATGATGGATTTATTCACTACATGAATAAATAGGAATTTTTTCATATTATCTTTTATTTACTTTTTAATGTTTATTTTGAGAGAGGGACAGAAAGTGAGTGTGCATGAGTAGGCAAAGGGCAGAGAGAGAGAAAGAGGGAGAGAATCTCCAGCAGGTTCCACGCCCAGCACAGAGCCCAATGCAGGGCTCGATCTCAGGACCGTGAGATCGTGACCTGAGCTCAAATCAAGAGTCTGACTCCTTAACCGACTAAGCTGCCCTGATGCCCTTCTTTTATTTTTTGATGTCTACTGTTAGTAATGCGTATAAGGTCTACAGTGTTTCATGTCATAGGTAAGGATATTGATGTGGATACTGATGGACAGTTCACGTTGTGAACCAACAATATACTTTCAGTATCAATAAGTATATTATTGTAAATGTATTCGCTCTTCCTCATGATTTTCTTAGTAACATTTTCATTTTTCTGGCATGCGTTATTGTATGAATACATTATATAATGCATATAACATACTAAATGTGCGTTAATTACCTGTTCATGTTATCAGTACGGCTTCTAGTCAACAGTAGGCTATAAGTAGTTAAGTTTTGGGGAATCAAAAGTTACATACAAGATGTTTGACTGCAAGGGGTCAGTGCCCTTAACCCCCACATTGTTCAAGGGTTGACTGTATGTACGGTAAAATTCACCAATTTCAAGTGTAGCATTTAATGCATTTTAACAAGTGTGTCCAGTAGCGTAGCCATGACCATGATCATGATCCCTAAATATAACTTCAGGCCTCTTGCAGTCAGCCGTCAGCCTTCCTCCTGGCTCAGGAAATTTCTAGTTTTGGAATGCAGGAAGCTTTGTGTACGTGTGTGTGTGTGTGTGTGTGTGTATGTGTGTGTGTGTGTGTGTGTGTTTGTGTTTTAATGTTTATTTTTGAGGAAGAGGGAGAGGGCGAGTGGGGGAGGGGCAGAGAGATAGACAGAGACCGTGAGTTGGGGGTGAGGGTGCCAGAGACAGAGGCTCTGAAGCAGGCTCTGTGCTGACAGCATAGAGCCCAACACGGGGCTCAAACTCATGAACGTTGAGGTCATGATCTGAGCTGAAATCAGACGCTTAACCAACTGAGCCACCCAGGCGCCCTGTCTGTTTTATCCATCGCTCTGTCCCCAGCTCCCCGAACTCTGGCACGTGTGAGTGCTTAACAGACTGCTGTTGGTTGAAGGAGGTAATCATACATAGTGACTTCCGTACACAAATCCCACATTTCATAGGTAGCTTCTTGTTACGTGAAGGGCCTGTGAACCGGCCTTTCCTGCCCTGTCAAACGCTCCAGGCCACCAAATGTTCAGGACGTGGTCACCTCTCTGAGGCCCTCCTGGTGAGCCTGTGGAGGCAGAGGTGGGGACTGTTGCGTTAAAGATGGAGGAGTGGGGGGAGGGGAGCAGAGGGCCATTAGGGTCCCAGAAGGACGAGGAGCCTCAGAGAGCAGTCGCTGAGGCGGAGAGGCCGGCAGTGGGGGGCTTGGGGGGTGTGTGGGGGCGCGTTGAGAGCGGGGGAGGAGTCAGTATGCTCAAAGCACCTCAGAGTTTGTCGGGAGGCAGAGAAGTCCGTGGAGTGTGTTTGAGTCCAGGTGTGTTGTGAGGACTCAGACACAGGGTCACCGCCGCCTCAGGCCCCTGGCGCTCTCCCGGGGGGCAGGACACAGGGTGGACGTGGACGGTCCGCGGCACAGGTGCTTGTTCCTCGTTCGCTCCCCCAGTGGAGGCCGACACCACCAGTGGGTGGAAGGGTGACCCCCGTAGTGAACACAAGATACCGCTGCCGCCGCCGCAGTGAAGGTCCGGGGTCGCTCAGTCCTGGCCGGGGGCCCTTTTGCCCTTTCCGCATTGGCTTTCTGCCCCAGACAACGACTCCGCTTCTCTCTTTCCCGGTAGATGAGATTTTGTCGCTCCTAGAAGAGGAATCATACTTTAAAAAATATATTTTTATACATTCTGATAATACATATACTGTTTTTTTTAGTTATTTATTCTGAGGGCGGGGGGAAGGGAAGAGAGAGGAGAGAATCCCAAGCAGGCCCCACTCTGTCAGCCCAGAGCCCGACGCAGGGCTCGAACTCCTGAACCTGAGATCGTGAGATCAGGACTTGAGCCAAAACCAAGAGTCGGAGGCTTAACTAGCTGAGCCCCCAGGGGCCCCTGCGCATCCTGTTCTTTTTATGTGTAGTCGCGTTCCTGTATGGACCTATTCTTCTAAGAAAGTGAGTTTCTCCCCTATGGCCGTGATACCTCAAGCAGGCATTTTGTATTTCACTTTTTTTTTCCATGGATAAACGAAACAGCCCTCATGCATGTTGGGGCTCCATGAAACGCAGATTCAACCTGAATTACCTTCCTGTATGTTATTCCCTTCCTCCGTGTTTATCGCTTACTTGAGGGGTTAGTGGGGTAGTTGCATTATCCCTGCCTGGTAAGTGGGGAAAGGGAAACCGATGTCCCCAGGGTCCCCT
This sequence comes from Suricata suricatta, assembly GCF_006229205.1. NCBI lineage: Eukaryota > Metazoa > Chordata > Mammalia > Carnivora > Herpestidae > Suricata > Suricata suricatta. The sequence continues at coordinate 15,082,317 of NC_043706.1, read as the reverse complement.
CTAAGTCCCAGGCCCCCCGTCCCGCGTCGGCCCCACCGCGCGGGCCTAAGGCGGCCGTGCCCACTCGCTCTCCCCCAGGAGCCGCCCGCCCCCGTGTTCCAGCGTATTCGTGCGTCCTTCCCTCTCTGACTCCTGCCTCCTGTGTCGCCCCCAGGACCTGGCCACCCCCCAGGCGTTTGCCCGAAACCCGTCCCTGGTGTGGGAGTTCTACCACTACCGGCGGGAGGTGATGCTGAGCAAGGAGCCCAACGCCGGGCACCTCGCCATCGCCGAGTGTGAGGCCCGGCTGCGCGGGCAGGGCCGGCGGCTCACCGTCATCACTCAGAACATCGACGAGCTGCACCGTAGGGCGGGCACCAAGAACCTTCTGGAAATCCACGGTGAGGCGCCCTCGCGTGGGGAGGGGAGCCAGCCTTCAAAACACACGTCCTGCCGTTTCCCACCCAGACCCACCAGATCACGCACGGTCTGCATTCTGACGGGGACACGGCAGAGGCGCAAGGGCCCCGTGGGGCTGCGGGGGTCGGGAAGTTTGGGCCATCGAACAGTGTGGCTTTACTGTAGCTGCCCCAGAAGGCTTTGGCATTCCTGGGGGTGGCCGCTTCCTTTCCCTCCTTCCCCAGCTCGCTCTCTCCCCACAGATCAGGGACGATCACTACAGCAAGCTCACCACGTTTGTGACGCCGTGCACTTTGTCTTGCATCCCGCTGGCTTCCCTCCGCCCTCGATGACTCCTTCCTTTGCCCTCACGTCCTCTTTAATCCTCTCCCTTCTTTGAGCTCACCCAAAATCTCATCAACTCATACAGTCTCATACTCATTCATACTGGAGCCTAAATGGGCATGCAAGATTTTCTTCCCAAGGGCATCTGCGTTTAAGAGGCTACCAAACTTCCATCCCAAGGAATGCATTGCTAATTGTGGAATTTGCAGAAGTGGTGATGGGAGCCGGGGAGGGGGCTGGTTTTCATGGCCATGCAGTGGAGTTGCCCATTTTTGCCGGGGATCGTGGAACTTGAGCGCGGTTCACTTGGGTCCCATCTCTCTTTAATGTCCTCGCCGTAGTCAGCCGCCTCCTGACCCAGTGTCTTGTTGGCACCTTGTCCTGCCGGGTCTGGGCCTCTGTCCCTGTGGCCCCTTTCATTTCTTTACACTGTCAGAATGCAGGCGGTGTCACTCGCCGTGGATAAGTGTGGAAAATGGGCGTGCTAACCCCTACCTTAGTGGTTTGAAGGATTAAATAAGGTAATATGTGCATATTAGTTGGGATTTGGGGGGTTTCGAGTGATAAGAACTCTCTTCTGATTTAGATAAAAACAAAAGCCCCTCCTTTCATCAAACCAAAGAGGCCACCAAGTTTTAACATGTGTCATGTGCTCAGTGTGACCCTCCTGGAGGAAGTCGTCTGCCTGAGCCATGACATCTTATTTCTCTGAGCATTGTTACTTTGCACTCACCGAAATGAGTTGCTAAAACTCAGGGAGACACAGAGTTTTAGAAACCGGATCACGCTTGCGCATATAAAGAACAAAATATGACTGCTGTAGAGTGGTTGAGATGCTTCTCATCATCCTGTTCTTTTGAATCACTTCCTAACGACTCCGAGGCGTCAGTGTTTTCCAGGCATGTTTTCCAGGCTTTTCCTAAAAGGCTGCTCCCCTCTCGCATCCGGGCTCCCTTCTGAGCTTTTGACGCGCATCCCGGAAGTCCGATACGGGGCCTTCCTGGGCCGACACCAACAGGGGTCAGTGGGAATGTTCCAGACGACAGCCAGAACTCGTTATCCTTCCTCAAGTGACCCTTCAGTGGTTTGTGTGCTGAAATATGCAGGCGATGGGGCGCCTGGGGGGCTCAGTCGGTTGAGCGTCTGACTTCGGCTGCTCAGGTCATGATCTCACGGTTCCTGGGTTCAAGCCCTGCATCAGGCTCTGCGCTGACAGATCAGAGCCTGGAGCCTGCTTCAGATTCTGTGTCTCCCTCTCTCTCTCTCTGCCCCTCCCCTGCTCACTCTCTGTCTCTCCTCTCAAAGTAAAATAAAGACCAAAAATACTTTGAAATATGCAGCCAGCCAGCCACCAGGAGTAATGGCATCGTTCTCCTGTGGCAGACGGGCAAGCACAGGCTCTGAGGGTCGCCTCACGTCCGTCCTCCGTCAGGGTGACAGTTGTAGGACACGTGCGATTTCAGGACTCCTACCGCGGGGACAGTGGTCTTACCGAAACCACGGAGTAGGGGTGTTGTCTCAGAGAGCCCGGGAGCCCTGGGCCGGAGCTGGTGCTGTGAGCGGGCTCTTCCCCTCCCTCCCCCGGCTTGGCTGCCTCTTGGAGTGAAACCTCCCTTCTCCCCATGCGAGCGTGCGTGCGTGCGGTCTGCCTCGCGCACCAGCCCAGCGAAGGGAGCGGCTGGCACTCCGGGCACCTTGCTTGGCTCACATACTTCCCTTTTCTTTTAAATTTTTATTTATTTATTTTTTAATTTACACCGAAGCTAGTTAGCACATAGTAGAACAATGATTTCAGGAGTAGATCCTGATTGCCCCTCACCCACTTAGCCCATCCCCCTCCCACAGCCCCTCCAGTAACCCCCTGTTTGTTCTCTGTATTTTAGAGTCTCCTATGTTTTGTCCCCCTCCATGTTTTTATATTATTTTTGCTTCCCTTCCCTTATGCTCATCTGCTTTGTATCTTAAAGTCCTCAAATGAGTGAAGTCATTTGATATTTGTCTTTCTCTAACTAATTTCACTTAGCATAATACCCTCTAGTTCCATCCACGTAGTTGCAAATGGCAAGATTTCATTCTTGTTGATTGCTGAGCAATCCTCCATTGTATACATATACTGCATCTTCTTTATCCTTTCATCCATTGATGCACATTTGGGCTCTTTCCATACTTTGGCTATTGTTGATAGCACTGCTATAAACATTGGGGTGCATGTGTCCCTTTGAAACAGCACACCTGTATCTCTTGGATAAATACCTAGTAGTGTGATGGCTGGGTCGTAGGATAGTTCTATTTTTACCTTTTTGGGGAACCTCCGCACTGTCTTCCAGAGTGGCTGTGCCAGTGTGCATTCCCCCCAGCAGTGCCAAAGAGATCCTCTTTCTCCGCATCCTCTCCATCTCTTGTTGCCTGGGCTGTTCATGTTAGCCATTCTGACAAGGGTGAGGTGGTATCTCATTGTGGTTTTGATTTGTATCTCCCTGATGATGAGTGCCGTTGAGCATCGCATGTACCTCCCTTTGACAGAAAGCCACTGCCAGAGGATTTCAGTCCTGTGATTGGACCAGTGGGGGAGTGAGCCCAGGCTTATATTTTGGGATGTTCCTCAGGGAACAGAGGAGAGATGGACCCCCCCAGGAAGGGGTACCGGACAGAACAGAGCAATGGACGTCCACTCCGGCACATGGTGGGCTCAGAGCAGCACCGGGCATGTGGTGAATGTGTAGTGGTTCATGGTCGCTGGCATTGGTTTAGCTCAATAAATGGTTGCTAGTTTTAACAACTATTTGCTTCATTTATTAGTTGCTTATTTATATATTGAGCTGCTTTTGTAGAAAGATTCAAAATTTGTGGAGTCGACATTAGGATTTTGTCAATACATCCAAAGTATTGAGCCTTCGTCAATCATATAGCTAGTACACCATGCCCTCAGGTTCACATTGGCTTCAGGTACCCTGCTGACCACTTCAAGGTCACCTGAACGTCAGGGTCGTTGAAGAGCTCCTTCATCATGTAGTAGGTCATTTTATCTGTCTCTCTCATTTCCAGATGACAAAATCCAGGAGGCAGATGCCTGTGGCTCGGTAGAACCCTGTGCCTGTGGGTTCCCCTGACACCGAGGGCAGGCCTGTTTATGAAAATGAGCGAATAAAAACTCAGTTCTGTTGTACCCTTTTAGACGTGGAGACAATTCCTCCTAATTCTGCTAAATCCTGGTCTTGTTTAACTTGTGTTTTTCAGGTAGCTTATTTAAAACTCGATGTACCTCTTGCGGAGCTGTGGCTGAGAATTACAAGAGCCCCATTTGTCCAGCTCTGTCGGGAAAAGGGTAATGGCATGTTCTACAGAATGAGCGTACTTTGTTTTCTCTTTTAAGTTGACCATGAATGCAAGGAAGTGGAACGTCAGCCTAAGATTCCTGTGGATATTTGTGAGAAATGAGATGCGATTACGGAACAGCTGTAGGATAAAAAAGAACTATTTTGCTCAAAAATTACAATGCTAAGTGAAAACCACAGGATTTAGTAACTATTATCTAATACGATCCAAACTCTATTTAAACACACACGCATGCGCACACACACACACCCCTTGTTGGCATACCTGTATATAGCTAAAAGACCAGAAGAAAATACATCAAAATATTAAAAGCGATTATGAAGAGTGGTGGGGTTATGGGTAATTTTGATTAGTTCTTTATATCTTTCTGGAATTTTCTAACATTTCTGTGATGAGCATATACTGTTATAAGTAGGGGAAAAATAAGAGTTGACTCAAAATATTGAGAAAACTTTTATCTGGCCATTTAAAAAAAGTTTTTAATGTTTATTTACTTTTGGGAGAAAGAGAGGGAGAGACAGCGGTGTGAGCAGGGAGAGAGGAAGAGGACAGAGAGAGGAAGACAGAATCTGAAGCAGACTCTAGTCTCCAAGCTGTCAGCACAGAGCCTGATGCGTGGCTGGAACCCACAGACTGTGAGATCATGACCTGAACTGAAGTCAGGCGCCTAACCAACTGAGCCACCCAGGTGTCCCTAAAAAAATTTTTTTTAATGTTTATTTTTTTTTAGAGAGCGAGAGAAAGACAGCATGAGGGGGGAGGGGCAGAGAGAGAGGGAGACACAGAATCTGAATTGGGCTCCAGGCTCTGAGCTGTCAGTATAGAGCCTGACGTGGGGCTCCAACTCACAAGCTGTGAGATCATGACCTGAGCTGCGCCGTACCTGGCCATTTTAAATCGTAAATTACACAGGTAGTATATTAATCCAGCATCATTGTATCATTGTAGAAGATGAAATTACGATGTGTACAGTCCATATCATGAAACTCCCCCTTAGCATCCTGGCGACTCCGCCCCCTCCCCGCACGCAGATTCCCTCTTGTGAGGTAACAGCTCTGGTCCTTAACTGGGGCCTGTCCTTCCAGTACCCGTTTAAGTCAGCGTGCGGTATCTCTGAGTTTTGAACCGGATACTGCCAGGCAAATATGCAGACCTACTGGGTTACATTCTCTCTCTGTTCTTCGACTGTCCCCATGTCATTGCTTCTTTTCTTTTCTTTTTTTTTTAAACATTTATTTATTTTTGAGAGAGGGGGAGAGAGAGAAAAAGAGAGACAGAGTGTGAGCGGCGAAGGGGCAGAGAGGCAGACACAGAATCTGAAGCAGCTCCAGGCTCTGAGCTGTCAGCATAGATATGCCTGATGTGGGACTCGAACCCATGAACTGTGAGATCATGACCTGAGCTGAAGTTGGATGCTTAACCAACTGAGCCACGCAGGCGCCCCTCATTGCTTCTTTTCTAACCTCGTTTACTCCAGGGCTCCCGAACCTGAAGCTCAGGATGCCAGGATCCCAGTGGAGAAGCTTCCCCGGTGGGTAAAGTCCTTGATCCATGTTTGGTTTTACAGATTACAAAAAAAAAAAAAAGAATCACAAGTTCATTTGCTGAGATGCCTCTTAAATACACAAATGCAGACACTAGCCCTGACCCGTGAGGCCAGGGGCCAGAGGTTGAGGGTGAACCCCACCGGGGCAAGGAGAGCCATCTCCTTCCGTCCCGTCCTGTGTTGCAGGGCGGTGGGATGGTTTGGGGTCTGGAGGGTGTCCGGAGCTGGCACACTTGCGTCTTGTGAAGCTGTTAGCTGCTTTTGTCTTCATCGTCCCCATCTGCCTCCCAGGGTGAAGGAGGCAGTAAACGGTCTTGCAAAGGTGAAATTTTAGGGTCAAACAGGATTTTTGTAGATTAAAAAAAAAAACCCTAGAGAAAGATTTTTGTGGCAGATTTTCAAAAGCAGACATTGCAAGAGCATTTCCAGAAATGTTTCATAGAGCACTCGATCCATGTGACATCGATGGACGTCACTTCAACAGTGATGTCATGTGTTCAAGTAAATATGGAAACATAGATTGAACACATTTAAAGTACATTTGCTTTACTGCAGGACTTCTCAGAGCATTTAATACACTAAAGTACACTGTTCTTTAAGGAATCGTTATAGCATGTTAATATTTCACTAGTTTATTTGACCACAGAACTCTATTATTATTAACTCTATTATTATTCTTAAATTTTTTTTATTTAAGTGTTTTATTTATTTGAGAGAGAGAGAGAGAGAAGGAGAATGAGTGGAGGAGGACCAGAGAGAGGGAGAAAGAGATTCCCACGCAGGCTCTGCACTCTTAGTGTGGAGCCCGACTCGGGGCTCGATTCCATGACGGAAATCATGACCTGAGCCGAAATCGAGACTTGGGTGCTCAACCGACTGAGCCACCCAGGCCTCCCACTCCTTTTAGATCCAGTCTAGAAAGAGAATATTAGGGTTGGCTGAGACCCATCTGTCAACACATCAGCCCGGTGCGTCTGGACAGAATAAAATCTTTCTAAGGGCCGGGATGTTTGGAATAAGCTCACATGGTCCGGAAGGGGAGGGGTGAGGATAAGAAGGAAGAGGGCGGCCTGTCTGGACGGGCTGCACTGGGGTAGCCCCTAGCCTTCCTCTGGTCCAGCGGGGCAGGTGTTCTGGCGGGGCAGGGGCGGGGTTGACTGGAGGTTAATGTCCCTCCAGGTGTGAAGAGACGGGGTGCCAGGGCCTGCTGCGACCCCATGTGGTGTGGTTTGGAGAAAACCTGGATCCTGCTGTTCTGGAGGAGGTTGACCGAGAGCTGACCCTCTGTGACCTATGTCTAGTGGTAAGTCACGCCCGCCCCTGGTCCCCGAGATGTTCTGGGAGCACCCGTGGGGGTGGAGTCGGTGGTGTTTTTCATGTTCCCTTCCTTCCCTCTCCCTTCCCTCCCTCCCTTCCTTCCCTCTCCCTTCCCTCCCTCCCTTCCTTCCCTCTCCCTTCCCTCCCTCCCTTCCTTCCCTCTCCCTTCCCTCCCTCCCTCCCTCCCTTCCTTCCTTCCTCCTTTTAATGTGTGTGTTGAGAGGTTTTGTATCCTACAGAAGAATTAAGCAACAGTGAATACGGGGGCACCCGGGGGGCTCAGACGGTTAAGCATTCAACTCAGGTCATGATCTCATAGCTCGTGAGTTCGAGCCCCACATTGGAGTCTGTGCTGACAGCTTGGAGCCTGGAGGCTGCTTCGGATTCTGTGTGTGTGTCTCTTTCTCTGCCCCTCCGCTGCTCATGTTCTCTGTTTCTCCTTCAAAAAATAAACATTAAAAAAAAAGACACAATACGAATTGGTCTTAAATGTGAAGCTATGTAAGACCATGTCTTGGCCTTTGCAAAGATCCTCCCTCCCGCCAAAAATAATGAGAAAAGCTTATTATTGGTCCTGATTTTCAAAGTAATACGTGCTCATTTTTACATTTAGAAAAAATACAAAAAGTATAACATCACAAAGAGGAAATTTAGAAATCACCAATAATGCCACCATCCAGAAAGAGCCACTGTTCGCCTTTTAGTGTACTTTTTTTCCTAGATCAGAGGTGAGAAATTGGCCGGTGGGCCAGATTTAGGCTGCCACTTGTTTTTGTAAATAAAGTTTTATTGGAACACAGCCATGCCCACTCTTCTATGTAGTGTCTATGGCTGCTTTTGCACTCCAATGGCAGAGTTGACTATTTGTGATGGAGACTATATGGCTTCTAAATCCTAAAAAAATTACTATCTGGCCCTTTACAGAAAAACAGTTGCCCACTCGTGGTCTAGACCTTTTTTTAGGCAGATGTATACATATGGTTAAAAAATCAAAAGTGGGTTCATACTGTATGTTCTGTTTTGAAACAACTCTGTTCATGTAGCGATTCAGCAGTTCCGTGTTAGGACATCCAAAAATGTAAAATCTTTTCACCAGCGGCATGATGTTCTATTGCATGGATATACAATGATGTATTTAGCCAGTCCTCTATTGTTGAACATTTAGGCCATTTCACATTTTGTTATTTTAAATGATACTGAAGTGAATATTCTTTTTGTTTTGTTAATTTTTTAATGCTTATTTATTTTTGAGAGACAGAACATGAGTAGGTGAGGGACAGAGAGAGAGAGAGAGAGAGAGAGAGAGAGAGAGACAGAATCCAAAGCAAACTCCAGGCTCTGAACGGTCAGCCCAGAGCCCGACATGGGGCTTAAACTCACAGACTGTGAGATCATGACCTGAGTCGAAGTCCGATGCTGAACCGACTGAGCCACCCAGGTGCCAGTAGTGAATATTCTTAGATGTAACTCCATGCATGCTCTTCAAATCAATTCCTTAGGACATATTTCCTAGAAGTGGAATTAATTGGACAGAGGGTCTGCATATTTCAGAATTTCCTTAACACATTTTTAAAAGCAGAAGCACGGTCTCATGGGTGTACGTTCATCCAAGCCCATATTTAGCACGTGCATCCCAGTGTTCCAGTGCCCGTGTTCATCACCAGTGCTTAAAGCTGGTTTGTACATGTTGTGGTCTTTCCATTCTTGCAAAGCGCATTTACAAATCTGTGTCTACAGGGAAAAACATGAAAGGATATGTATCAAAATGTGAACGGTGGTTGTCAGGATTATGAATGACATGAATATATTTTTTCTTTGAGTTTTCTAATGTAAAAAAAAAGCACACGGATTATTGGTGTTACTTTGCAGCGCAGAGACAGAACCGGGCCATTGACCTGCCATCTCTCCATTTGTGCTCCTTTCCCCTCGCACATTCTTCTAGTATCAGCCGACTGGATGCCTCTGAACTCCCCGTTTGTCCCTTGGAAGCTCCCCGTCGGTTCCATCCAGCTTTCCTCACCTCTTGCAACCCCAAACCAGCCTGAGTTTATGTAAGGGTTTCTGGAAGATGTTTCCCCTCCCTGTAGTGTGGTCATTTGTCCATTTCCGTTCGTTTGCTTTGTAGGTGGGAACTTCCTCTGTGGTTTATCCGGCCGCCATGTTTGCCCCCCAGGTGTCCGCCCGCGGAGTGCCGGTGGCCGAATTCAACATGGAAACCACCCCAGCCACCAACAGATTCAGGTACAGGGACAAGGAGGGAGACAGACGGTACTGAGCACGTTTAGACATGTCGTCTAAGCAGATCTTACCTACTGTTTTATTTTTTTAAAAAAAGAGAGAGACATACACACACACACAGAGTCTATGTTTTCTGTGTTGGTCTGTAGTTGTTTTAATGGAAAAACAAAATTTCCTGCACTGTCGACCAAGGTAGCTATGTCTTTTTACAGGGAATTTGCCTTAGCGCTTTTGGGGTTCACATTTTGAAAGTTCTCTGAGTCCCTAGGCTTTGCTTTCATTTGTGTGTTTAAGTGAGATTTAGTAGCAGCGTTTCGGTGTAGGAGAGTCGAATACCCAGCACAGCTCGGGAGAAGCCCAGACACCTCCATCGCTCTGCTCTCGCCGTGCGGCGTCCTGGGGAGCTCCTCGTGGGTCCAATTGCCAAATGTTTGCCAAATTGTCAAATATCCTCAGTGTGAGTGTTTGGGGCCGTGTCATGACACGGATCTTTTCTCCCGTACTTGTGTGGGAAGTGGAGGCCATCAGAGTGTGTGTTTTGGGGGCGCTGCTTTATCCTCACCTTCCTTTTGCTTTCTGTTTTCACCCTGGCTGTTGTGTCTTCCTTTAGTTTATATATTTTTATCAGTCTGCTTAATTCCTTTCTAGAATAAAGTAGACCATGAATAACTCTTCAAGAAACATGAATAAATAAAATGGAAGACTTCACTGAAACTTTTAAAAAACTTTTTTAATGTTTATTTATTTTTTTTTTAAGTTTTCTTTACATATATTTTTTTGGTAGGATTTTTTTTATAACAGTTTATCGTCAAATTGGTTTCCATATAACACCCAGTACTTCTCCCCACAAGTGCCCCCCACCATGACCATCACCCCCTTCCTAAAAAGAGAGAGACAGAGCATAAGCAGGGGAGAGGCAGAGAGAGAGGGAGTCATGGAATCCAGAGCAGGCTCCAGGCTCCCAGCTGTCCGCACAGCGCCCGATGCGGGGCTCGAACTCACAGACTGTGAGATCGTGACGTGAGCCAGAGTCGGACACTCAACCGCCCATGCGCCCCCAGGTGCCCCTCCTCCATGCCTTTAATCAGCTACAGTTCATGTCCTGCTGTAAGCCGTAGGAACTGGGAAGGTGTCCCTTTAAAAAAATTGCCTTCAATTATAAAACTGATTCTTTGAAAACTCCCCAGGAAAAGAAACACGGAATATGAGAATTTGTGGAAGGACATTCCCGTTCATGGACCCGACGAGTTAATAGTGTTAACAGGGCAGTGCTCTCCACCTTGCTTTACCGACACCGCTAGTCTCTCTCAAAATCGCAGCAGGCTTCTTTGCTAAGATGGGCAAGGTGATCCTAAAAATCTTACGGGAATGCAAGGGAGCCAGAACAGCCAGAACAAAAAGAATTGAAAAACTCATGCTTCGCGGTTTCATAAGTTTCCATGGAGTTACACTTACGCAGACCACGAGGTGCCGGCACGAAGGCGGACACAGAAGTTCGCAGAGCAGAATTGAGAGTCCAGAAAGACACCCTCAGTGGATGGCCGGCCGATTTTTGGAAAGGGTATGAAGGCAATTCAGGGAAAGAACAGTCTTTTTAACAAATTGTGCTGGAGCAGCTGGACCACTCCCTGTGAGCGGAGGGCCTGGGGCTCTCTCCCCACCCTCCTGCGACAATCAGCCCGAATGGACCATAGGCCCACACAGAAGAGCTAGAAGTATAAAATACTGAAAGTATGGGAGTAAGTCTTTTTGACCTTGAGTTAGTCAAAGCCTCCTTGACATGACATCAAAAGCACAAGTAACACAAGAAAAATGGATAAATCGGGGGGCATCTGGGTGGCTCAGTTGGTTAAACATCCAACTCTTGGTTTTGGCTCAGGTCATGATCTCATGGTTCGTGAGTTTGAGCCCCATATTGGGGTCTGTGCTGACAGCGTGGAGCTTCCTTGGGATTGTCTGTCTGTCTGTCTCTCTCTCTCTCCCTGCCTCTCTGTCTCTTTCTCTCCTTTCTCAGAGTAAATAAATAAACTTCTTTAAAAAAATGGATAAATTGGAATCCATCAAGATTAAAAAACCTCTCTACTTCAGTGGACCCCGTCAACAAAGTGAAAAAGACACCCCACAGAATGGGAGAGAATATTTGCAAGTCTGATATTTGTTACAGGACTTGCATTCAGCATAGATAAAGAGCTCTCACGATTCTATAATAAAAAGACAAATAATCCGGTTTATAAATGGGCCAAAGATTTGAGTAGTCATTTCTCCAAATATACAGACACATGGTCAACAAGCGTATTGAACATATGCTGAACATTATTAAAATTAGGGAAATGCAAATTAAAGCCCCCATGAAATACCACCTCACAACCACTAGCATGGCTATAGTTTTAAAAAAACAAAATAACAAGTGCTGGTGAAGAAAATACCCCTGGTATCTCTGCTTTGGAAAACAGCCAGGCAGTTTCTCAAAAGGTTGGGATCAGAGTGAACGTATGACTCAGCAGTTCTCTCCGGTAGCTAGCCAAGAGAAATGAAAACACAGAGCTGCTGGGGCGCCTGGCGGGCTCAGTCGGTTAAGCGTCCAGCTTCCGCTCAGGTCACGATCTCACGGTTTGTGGGTTCGAGCCCCGCGTCGGGTTCTGTGCTGACAGCTAGCTCAGAGCCTGGAGCCTGCTTCCGATTCTGTGTTTCCCGCTCTCTCTGACCCTCCCCTGCTCATACTGTCTCTCTCTCTCTCTCAAAAAATAAACATTAAAAACAATACATCTATACAAAAATGTATACATGAATGTTCATAGCAGCAGTGTTCATAAAAGTCAAAAAGCAAGAATGAAAAAACAAAAAAACAAGAGGAGGGGCACCTGGGTGGCTCAGCCGGTTGAGTGTCTGACTTCAGCTCAGTTCATGATCTCACAGTTGGTGAGTTCAAGCCCTGAGTTGGGCTCTCTGGTGTCAGAGCAGAGCCTGCTTTGGATCCTCTGTCTCCCTCTCTCTATCTGCCCCTCCCCAGCCCGTACTCTCTCTCTCTCTCTCAAAAATAAACATAAGAGAAAAAAAAAGAATATCAGAATCCTTCAAGAATGGGATAGGACAAACTTTCTTTCTTCTTCTTTTTTTTTTTTTTTTTGGTTTGTTTCTTTGTTTATTTTGAGGTTGAGGGTGGGGACAGAGAGAGAATGAGAGAGAATCCCAAGCAGGCTCTGCACTGTCAGCACGGAGCCTGACTCCGGGCTTGATCCCACAAACTGCGAGATCATGATCTGAGCCAAAATCAAGACCTCAACCCACTGAGCCACCCAGGTGCCCTGGGATAAACTTTCTGAAGGAGGAAGTGAGCTATGCCCCGAGTCCCTTTCTCCTAAGGTGGTTTATTTTCTGCCCTGTGATCTCCAGCTCACCCCTAAGAAGTAGAAAGACTGGGGCGCCTGGGTGGCTCAGTCGGTTAAGCCTCCGACTTCAGCTCAGGTCAGATCTCACGTTCGTGGGTTCGAGCCCCGCGTCAGGCTCTGTGCTGACAGCCTGGAGCCTGCTTCTGGTTCTGTGTCTCCTTCTCTCTCTGCCCCTCCCCCTCTCATGCTCTGTCTCTCTCTGTATCAAAAATAAATAAAACATTAAGAAAATTAAAAAAAAAGAAGTAGAAAGACTGAAAACAAATCATCATAGTAGAACAGTAACAAAATGCAGATAGGGAGAAAAGGAAGGGAGAGCGTCTGCACAAGCCAGGGGCCGGCCTCTCCCTTCCATGTCCTGGACGGACTGGCAGGGACCGGCACACAGTGTGTCTTCATGTGAGAGGCCACTGAACCTGGTAGTTTTCCCTGCAAGTTAGAAGAGAATCCTGGGTATGATACTATCCTTTCATAAGTCGGGCCTCCTAAACCACAGACCCGATTCAGCTGCTGCTGCTTCTCACCTAGAATCACCGAGCCTCCTTTCAGACAGGCTACTTGCTAGTTAGAAACTTCGGTCAGATCGGACAGGCTACCCATTGACTGGCACCTACCCCAAGAGCCCCCTTCTGTGGCTTCTCTGATGGCTGGGGCTGCCCCCTACCACTAAGTCTGGGAGCTTTGCCAGTTGGGTATGACTGACTGGTGAAGACAGTCGTGTTTTTGTCCAGGAGCCATCAAAGCTGACATTTAGAAGAGACACAGGTGACCTTCTTAACCTCTTCTCAACTTTCCAACCGGAGAACTCAGCCTGGAGCGATCGAGGGTTCAAACACACAGCTGAACAAGCGCAGGATTGTCTCTGACAGCTCATGTGTGGTTGATTCGGGTTGAGTTTTACCCTAGGTCGTGCTCAGTAAACTGCTTCCTGTAGGTCAAATTTGCCCCGCCATTGGTATTTGTCAATAAAGTTTTATTGGCACTTGGTCATGGCCCTGTGTTTCTGACTGGTCCATGGCTGCGTTTGCACTACCGCCGTAAAACTGAGTCATTGGGACAGAGACTGTCTGGCCTAAAATGTGCATTCTCTGGCTCTTCACGGGGAAAAAAGCGTCCCAACAGCAGCTGTAGGTTAATGAGAGAAACAAAAACTAGAATAATGTTTCCTTTTAATTTTCTTCATTACCTAAATTGGGGGGTGGGCACGAATGAGGGCTGTACTCTGAACATGGATCTCATGGGACATCTGAGACTGAGCACAAGTCGCTCAGAGTCTTTGCCCCGATTCTCATGTACAGGCCAAGTCACAGAATTTGCCTCCCATGGAAATGTATGAATATTCTCAAGGTGTTAATTAGCTCTGGTTTTTGTTTTTGTCATCCCCCATCCCCAATGGTGATTTCGGATGATTTCTTTTTTTCTTTTTTTTTAACATTTACTTATTTTTGAGAGACAGAGAGAGACAGTGCGATCAGGGGAGGGGCAGAGAGAGAGAGGGAAACACAGAATCTGAAGCAGGCTGTAGGCTCTGAGCTGTCAGCACAGAGCCCAACGCGAGGCTCGAACCCATGAACCCACGAACCGTTAGATCATGACCTGAGCCGAAGTCGGATGCCTAACCGACTGAGCCACCCGGGCACCCCTTGTCTCGGATGATTTCTGGCAAGCCATAATGCTAGTGTAGACACGAGCTGTTTTCAGCTTTGACTACGAAGTTCTGACTGTTTGCTCAGCCCCAGGGTCCTTGGCACGTGAGGGTCTGTGCCTCTGCTGAGGCAGAGATGAGGTTTGCTGTCTAGAGGCTGGTGTGCTGGGCTTTCCAAGTACCTGCCCTCCCCCCCGTCCCTCCCCCTCGCCCCGTGCCCTGTGATTGCCATGTTGATCTTGGAATGTGTCTAAAGTTTGGAACTTAGTTGAAGTGCACAGATACGTGTTTACTAAGCACCTACAGTGTCCTAGACACTGTCCTAGGTGCTCAGGCTAGGGTACATCAGTAAGCAAAGCGAAAAGTCTCTTGTGTGAAGATGACAGTCTAGTGGTGGAGGCAGACAGTAAGCAGTAGCCACTGTAGCCAGTGAGGAGCCGGGCAGCAGGCTGTGGCAGAAAGCAGAAGTCATACCGGAGGGGAGCCGACAGGCTGCAGGATTCAGCTGAGTGGTCAGGGCGAGCGCACCGAGAATACTTCTGAGCAGGCTTGTAGGTGAGGGGCTAAGGGCGCTGTCTGGCTAGGAGCTTTCCAGACGCAGGACCACCTGGAGCAGAGACCTCAATCCCCCTGCCCCGGGACAAAGCAGGGCCTGGGAGGTGTGAGGACCAGCGCTGAGGTCAGTGTGGCCGGACTAAGGGAGGGAGGGTGAAGAGGTGGTCAGTGAGGTCAGGAAGGAACATGTTTTCCGGGTGGGTGGGGGGTGGGGGAGGGGAAGCAAAAGAAAGCCAACTGCCGGTAGCATTTATAAGTCTAAGGAGTTCTTCGCTAGAAAGTGGTTTTATAGGGGCGCCTGGGTGGTTCCGTCAGTTAAGCGTCCAACTTCAGCTCAGATCATGATCTTGCGTCCATGAGTTCGAGCCCCACCCCACCCCCTCCTGTCAAGCTGTGCTGACAGCTCAGAGCCTGAAGCCTGCTTCTGATTCTGTCTCTCTCTCTCAAAAATGAATAAATGTCAAAAAGTATTTTTTGAAAACGGTTTTATTATAAATTGCTTTTAATCATGTGTTTGCTCATCAAGAGCGCCCAGAGCACACTGTTAGATGACGGTTGGCCGCCGTGGGTGGGGGTCTAGTGCCTTGCCCGGCAGGGCCGAGGGGGGGGGGGGGGCCTCATCCTGCTTCATGCAGTTCAGCTCCTAGTTGGTCTGTTCATCAAAAAGTCATTCAAAGTAAGGACGATTGAAAAGGTACATGTATACGCCTTCGTAAAATATACTTAAAGATGCCCCATGAGGTTTAATTTTATTTAATTAAAAATATTTGCGTTGAGAGCAAATCTGTGTGTTCATCCGGTGTGTTTGGCTTTGCTCGAGGAGCTGAAGGCCTGTTCCCTGTACGGGACCTGCTGATTGTGCAGCTCGACTTTCTGGCACGAATCCTGCTCTGAATCCTCCCAGTGTCCCCCAAAGCCCCTGCAGATAAAAACCACCCGAACCCTTAGTTTGTAAAACGAAACAGACAGTCAGAACCGCAGTGGAGTCCCAGGCACTAGTCTAGACGTCCCGAGTCAGAACTCCCGGGGCCAGAGGACGGTTTGTGTCATTTGCCCAGCGGGTGTCTTGGAAGACACTGGGCTACAACCTCTGGTTTGGGTATGTTTCTGCCTTTTTTTTTTTTTTCTTCTTAAAAGTGGAACAGGAACTTCCGGAAAATCAAATTGTGAAGCAGGCCTCCTCCCTGGTCTTTCCCACCTACGCTAACGTAACGGAATTATTTTTAGGGACCTGCCAAAGTGCACAACAGATTTTCCTAGGAGTAACCCTGTCTTAACAGTTATATTTTGGGGATTTATTGCACAATTTTTACTTAGAGTAGGTAATTACATTAACCATTAGAAGTGGCATGAACAGATTGTGGAACAGACACAGGGGACCCGGTAGCCTGCACTGGAGGGCAGTGGGGTGGTGGAAGCGCCACCGCATGAGTCTTCAAGCACTTGTGTTCATGTCATACTTTCACATTTTTAAACTTGACATCCGAAATTTTGTATCGGAATGCAGTAAAACCTCGGATCGCGAGTAACTTGTTTTGCGACTGTTCTGCAAGACGAGCAGATGTTCCTAGTTAAACTTGATGAATGAGCGATGTCATGTGATATGAGTCGTACGTGACGCCGGACGTCCCATGATCACAGCTGAGCCAGTGGTTCTTGAAATGCACTTTGATGTATGAGTGATTTATTTAAAAAATTTTTTTTAACGTTTATTTTTGAGAGACAGAGAGAGACAGATCATGAGCAGGGGAGGGGCAGAGAGAGGGGGAGACACAGAATCAGAAGCAGGCTCCAGGCTCTGAGCTCTCAGCACAGAGCCCAATGCGGGGCTCGAACCCACAGACTGTGAGATCATGACCCGAGCTGAAGTTGGATGCTCAACCTATTGAGCCACCCAGGCGCCCCGAAATCCACCTCTTAGTAGATGCATGGGACATGAAATTTTGGGGTTAGTTCATGTGTCCCTGGCTAAATGTTAGAAGGAGACAGTTCAGGGCTCCTGGGTGGCTCAGTCGGGTAAGTGTCCGACTTCAGCTCAGGTCATGATCTCGAAGTTTGTGAGTTCGAGCCCTGCATTGGGCTCTGTGCTGACAGCACAGAACCTGCTTGGAATTCTCTCTCCCTCTCTCTGCCCCTCCCCTGCTTGTGCTCTCTCTCTCTCTCTCAAGATAAATAAATAAAAAGGAGACAGTTCATGTTGCTGCCCGATCCACCCACGGGCACCAGAAACAAATCTGCAGTCAGATCATTTGCTCTCGGCAAATGAGGGAGGGACATGGTGCGTGTCCCCAGACCAAGGAAAAGGTGCAGTTCCTATAGGATTTGGAGGGAGGGTGGAGTTTAGGTGGAACCTCAATAAGGCTGTTTTGGGGGAGACTGAACAGCAAGTGGGAGTGTGGAAGGGGGTCGAGTGCGGGCTGGCTGGCAGCGGGGGCACAGGGCACAGGGTAGGCGTGGAACGCCGTGTCCAGAGGCCCCTTATCTGAAGGTCTGCACCGGGACTGGAAGCCAACGTTGCCGCTCAGCGGCAAAGTGACTTAGATCCTCCAAGCGCATGTGCCCTTTACCGCCGTCATCTCCAACAGAAGTTTCGGGTAGTTTATGGTTTTAGAGGACAAATTCCTCCCTGAGTAGAAAAAAAAAGAAAACAAAGCAGTAGTCACCCAGAAGGGGGCTATCATGGCAGCTGGTCCTGGGGAAAAAAATACTGTTTTTTTTTTTTAATGTCTATTTATTTCTGAGAGAGAGTGACAGAGTGCAACCAGGGAAGGGACAGAGAGGGAGACACAGAATCCGAAACAGGCCCCCAGTGTCTGAGCTGTCAGCACAGAGCCTGATGTGGGGCTTGAACCCACGAACCGTGAGATCATGACCTGAGCCGAAGTCGGACGCTTAACCGACTGAGCCCCCCAGGCGCCCCTGGCTCAGTGGATTAAGCATCCACCTTGGGCTTCAGCTCACATCATCATCTCACAATTGGTGAGATCAGGCCCCGCGCTGGGTTCTGTGCTGGCCGCACGGAGCCTGCTTGGGACTCTCCTCTCTTCCTCTCTCTCTCTGTGCCCCTCTCCTGGCTGTCTCTCTCTAAATAAATAAAAATTTTCAAAAATTAAAAAAAAGAATGAACAATATCAACGATGAATTACATTGAGCATGTGCTTTTTCCATTTTTAATTGTGCTCCATTGGTTTTCTTATTAATATTCCAGAAAATCCTACTTTCACAGGATCTTCTCAATCCTGCATTTAGAGTTGAGTTTTTTCCGTTGTGTTTTTCCTCAAAGTAAGCAGAAATTATTAATTGTTCTTCTTTCTCCTTGCGCTTTTCTCTTTTTGTGTGTGTGTTTCTCCTTTCTGACTATATGTAAGTCAGTTAGTCGTGAAGTCCAGTGAGTGGCCTGAGAGACCTATTCAGCTAAAATGTTCACAGTCTGTGTGGAATGTGAGGTTATTTTTCTTTTGTCTTTTGTTTTAAATTTTTTTAATGTTTATTTATTTTTGAGAGAGAGGCAGAGAGAGAGAAGCAGGGGAGGGACAGAGAGATGGAGACACAGAATCCAAAGCAGGCTCCAGGCTCTGAGCTGTCAGCACAGAGCCCGACACAGGGCTCGAACCCACAAACCGTGAGATCATGACCTGAGCCGAAGTCGGACACTTAACCGACTGAGCCACCCCAGCACCCTTCTCTTGTCTTTGGTGCATGAGAATGTGCTTTTAATATAATATATAGATTTTGTAAAACTTAGAGTTTCTGTTTGAGTTTGGCAATACAGTGATAAAATGCATTTTACAATTATGTCTCCCCCGCCCCTTAAAATAAAATTCATGTTTATAGCACCTAAATTCTAGGCAGTTTGCTTTCCTAAATTCCCTTCTGTGGCCTCCCTGTAATGCAGTGTCTATATCTAGAGTTGTCAGAAGCTAGTTTGAAGAGAGTGGGCACAAAGGTCACAGTACTGTATTAGTGGGAGTTGGGGTTTTACTTTGGAGGCAACCAAGAAACGTGTGACTGGCTGAAGTCGTACGTTCATTCTGCTCCTAACTCTGCTGTCTTTGTCCCGTTTCAGGTTTCATTTCCAGGGGCCGTGTGGCACCACTCTTCCTGAGGCCCTCGCTCCTCATGAGTCTGAAAACGCGTCTTAATTGTCCTGAAAAAGGAGAGATTGTAGTACATCCAGGTACAGACGGAGAAGAAACAGTCATGGCGGTGGTGAGCCAAATGTTAGAAAATCCAGAAACAGCCTCTGATTTCCTGGCTAGAATCCCATGTGATGATAAGTGACGGGGGTTTAGAAGGAACAACCACAAACAGAGTTGGGAGGAGAAGTCAGTGAGCAGTACAGTTCATGCGTGTTATTTTGTGTGGACTTTGGTTGGTTATTGGAAGGGGAAATTTTTGTGATTAGATTATCTTTTTAAAGAAGTAATTGTGCTGATTGTATTGTCACTATCTGGGCAAAGAGAGAAGTACAGGGGTAAAACCTGGGTATTTCTGATTTTCGGCAAGTTCTGGTGGAAAATAAAATCGCTCTCTACAGTAGATGATTTGTTGTTTAAAAATGTTTCCCCAAGAGGGGTCTTCATTGTGGGTTTTTCCTTTTCGGTGTTTTCCGTGTTTGGCTGACTTACCTCACGGCACGTGGGATAACCCTACAGCAAAAAGTCATGCAAGGAAGGTAGAGAAAAGTAGCATCAAGATAGAAAATCATGGGGCACCTGGTGGCTCAGTTGGTTCAGCATCCGACTTTGGCTCAGGTCATGGTCTTGTGCTGCATGAGTTCAAGCCCTGCCTTGGGCACTGTGCTGACAGCTCAGAGCCTGGAGCCTGCTTCAGATTCTGTGTCTCCCTCTCTCTCTGCCCCTCCACTGCTCGCACTCTCTCTCTCTCTCTCTCTCAAAAATAAATAAACATTAAAAAAAAATCCAGGGTGCCTGGGTGGTTCAGCGAGTTGAGCATCCAGCTTTGGCTCAGGCCATGATCTCGCATTCGTGGGTTCGAGCCCTGCATCAGGCTCTGTGCTGACAGCTCAGAGCCAGGAGTCTGCTTTGGATTCTGTGTCTCCCTCTCTTTCTACTCCCCCAAACCCCATCCCGCTCATGCTCTCTGCCTCTCAAAAAAATAAAAAACATTAAATTTTTTTTAAAGGTAAAAAATCAGGATGAAAACATAAATGATGCAAATATATGGACTCCGAGGCTAACTCAGCTGCCTAAAATTGAGCTCCACCCTCTTTTTTTAACTTTTTTTTTAATGTTTTTATTTATTTTTGAGAGAGAGAGAGAGAGAGAGAGAGAGAGAGACAGACAGACAGACAGCATGAGTTGGGGAGGGGCAGAGAGAGAGGGAGACACAGAATCTGAAGCAGGCTCCAGGCTCTGAGCTGTCAGCACAGAGCCTGATGCGGGGCTCGAACCCACGAACTGTGAGATCATGACCTGAGCCGAAGTCGGCCACTTAACCAGCTGAGCCGCCCGTGTGCCCCGAGCCCCAGCCTTCTTAGCAGCTGAGAGGGAGAGGCGGCCGCTGACTGTTTCTCAGGAGCATAAACACAAGCGTGTAGTGGGAAAACCCACCAAGCTTTCCTAGACACTGAATTCTGAAGAATTTTTTTTTCCTGTGGACTTTAAAAAATTATGCCCATACTCCCTTGGAGTAAAATAGTAAAAACCCAGCTCTCTGCTCCAGCCTCACCATCTAATGCTGCACCTAGGGCCCCGGAATGCCTGCCTAGCAAGAGTGGTTGGTCTTCAGTGAACAGTGGAGGGAGGCCATCCCTGCCTCGGCTCCTTGGATGCGGTGAGTCTCCTGCATCGTCACACACTCGAGCCACAGTGCATCAGCCCCTTACAAAACCGCATCGAATGTGACAGCCTCGGCTTTTATAGAAATAGACGAGACCTGGTCATGTAAAACTCTGGACTGCATTTTAAAGTCATAACGTTTCTTAAATCCCTGGGGCCTTTGCATGGGCATAACCTACAAGGAGTCCGAGCGACCAGCCACGCATCTGGGGGCTCGATCCCCGCTTCTCATGAGCGGCTCGAGGCATGTACCCAGAGGGGACCTCCTGTCATGCATTTTTTTTCTACATGCAACACCATGATTCACTTTTAATCTTTTTGTTGTCAGGCTTCTCAAAGTTAAATTCATACATTTGCCTAGTGTTAGCAATGTCAGACGTCAGCATACTGTCTCAGCAAGTCTGATTATCTATACTTTTCCAAGTTTATTTTTATTTATTGAGAGAGAGCGCGCACATGTGAGTCAGGGAGGGACAGAGAGAGAGGGTGAGAGAGGGCATCCCAAGCAGGCTCCACGCCATCAGTGCAGAACCGATGCAGGGCTCGAACCCATGAACCATGAGCTCATGACCTGAGCGGAGCAGACACTTAACTGACTGAGCCTCCCAGGCGCCCCGTGAGTCTGATTATATTTTTAATCTGTAATTTCTATCTGACCAAAGGCCAGATATTTCAGAACTATTCTTTGCAACTCTTTTCATCATTTTTTTATTTTTTTGTTTTGGTTTGATTTGTGTTTTTTCAGTTTTTGGTTGTGTTTTGGTTTCATTAGAAAAGATGAAAAAAAGACAAAAATGCAAAATGTATGTGACATAGCATTCTTTAATTCAATTTCATATTTACTGAATGTCTACTGTGTGATAGACATTAGAAGTAAGATGATCAGGTCCGCCCGGGTGGCTCAGTCAGTTGAGCGTCTGGCTTCGGCTCAGGCCAGATCTCACAGTTTCTGGGGTCGGGCCCTGCGTTGGGCTCTGTGCTGACAGCTCAGAGCCTGGAGCCTGCTTCGGATTCTGTGTCTCCCTCTCTCTCTGACCCTTCCCTGCTCATGCTATCTCTCTCTCTCAAAAATAAATAAAACATTAAAAAAAAAAAAAAAGAAATAAGATGATCAGCAAGGTATGGACCTGACTCTCAAGGAGTTCACAGAATGGTTGGGACAACTGTTGGGTAAACCATCTTACAGTGTGGCAACTACAGTGAAGTAGCATGTGCAAGGTTCAGGGGAGAATGCCATTAGCAGGGGTGGAGCCTGCATGGGGTAGATGTTAAGGTGCTTTAGGAGGAAGTCAGCCTGGAGGCAGTTTTTGAAGTATAAATAGTCCCACGTGGAGGAATATCAGAAAAGGACACAGCCTATAGAAATGCATGTGGCAAGCGTGAAACAGCCTAGTTCGTTCAGAGAGTGACCAATCGTTTAGTGTTGTGACGGGTGAGCGAAACAAGCACAGATTCAGGAAGGACCGTTTTCGCCAGAAGCATATGCCTGGAGGCGGGGAATACAAACGGTGCTCGGGTTGCATTCACTAAGTAACGGTGAACTCATTCATCCACCAGAATCAGGATTTGCGAAGGACCGGCCACTGTTCAAGGGTCCTGGGTTAAAGCAGGGAACCGGACCAGAGCTTACGTCCTAATAGGAGTGTCCCACGATCAGCTGTCAGGAGTGGTGTTGATGAACCATGATGAACAGAGGCATGGACAGTGGGGGAAGGGGGGGCGGGGAGGAGGCAGGTGGTCAGGGAAGCCTGGTGGCTGAGGTTGGTGCTGAGGATCGATTTTACCCTGAATCTGTCGACTTGTTTCTGTCAGTGACGGAAGGACTGAGAGGCACAGAGATCCGGTTGCTACTGCACAATTCTTCCCTTCGAAATGCCACTTCTTTGGGGGTGAAGGGAGCTAGATCTATGAATACTGATTAATTGGATTGAGTGTGAAAATTAATAAAGGGAAACGGAGTTGGGAAGCTGGGCAAGGGAGGTCTCACGCTGTACCACTTGTCCTTAATTGCAAATCCAACAGGAGGAGGCAGTGGACCATGCAGGTGTCTATGGTTTGATTAACAGGAGGAAGAAGGGCTTTCCTCTCGCCCAATGAGAAGCCACTCTAGTCTGAACTCCCAGTTCACTCCAATGGCCTTTTAGTTTATAACAGCCCCTCCCAAGTGCTCCCTTTCTTTTATAAAAAGAGCGACCCACACCTTCGGGAGTACTTGCCTATGGTTCTGCTTGCTGCCTGCTTGCCTGGGATTGCAACTCTCTACGATGCCTGAAAAACCCCACTTTTCGCTGTTAAAACAACTGGCTGTTTTACTTTCTCGGGTTAGCAGGACCAGGTGGATCCCCAGGCTAGGGAGGGCCGCCGGGGCTGGCGGTCACAGGTCTCCGGGCACCGGCCGGCATAAACCCGGTTAGCCGGACCGGAGGAGGGGGGACCCAGGCGAGCCTGCCGTCAGCCTCCCCGCGGAGGAGGTCTCACGATGGCTCTTCCCCTCCTGGGAACGAGCCCCATCGCCGCCCGCGCTCCCAGCCGCATTGCTGGCCACTGCTGCGGGGCGGAGAGGAATCCGGGCCGAATCCCGGGCGAGGAAAACCTAGAGCAAGGGAGGAAACACCGCCCACTCTGGTTGGGCCACGCCCCTCCTGGTTCTGCGCATGCGCTGCCGCCGGCGCACTGCCGTCCTCGCCTCTGCCCCTGCAGGGGGCGGGCAAACTCGCGGCGCTCGCTCTTGGCGTCACGCGGCGCTTGCGCGGCGCTTCCGGGTCAGAGGCCAGGCGGTCGGGCGCAGCACGGGCCATGGTGCAGCTGCGGCCGCGCGCGTCTCGCGTCCCGGCGCCGGCGATAGTGGACGAGGGCCAGCCTGCGTCCGAGGAGGAGGAAGAGGCGGCGGAGCACGGCCTGCTGCTCGGGCAGCCCAGCAGCGGCGCGGCTGCGGAGCCGCTGGAGGAAGACGACGAGGAAGGGGACGACGGGTTCGACGACGAGGCCCCGGAGGAGCTGACTTTCGCTAGTGCCCAAGCGGAAGCACGGGAGGCGGAGCGGCGGGTGCGGGAGTCGGTGCGCAGGTTCGGAGCCCGCAGCCGCCCCGGGGGGATCGCCCCTTCCCGGCCCGCGCGTGTCACCCCGCACTGACTTGCGTCTCTCTCTCTCTCTCTCTCTCTCCCCCTCTCTCCCTCTCTCCCTCCCTTCTCCCTCCCTTCTCTCTCTCTCTCTCTCTCTCTCTCTCTCTCTCTCTCAGGGACAAAACGCTCCTCAAGGAGAAGCGGAAGCGGCGCGAGGAGCTGTTCATCGAACAGAAGGTTAGAGGCTAGGGAGGGCGGCCTCCTTTTTAAACCCCCGGCTGGGGCGGGACTCGCGTGTTTGGTGGCGGCGCTGCTGCGACCTGCGGGCGGGGAACGGCGCTAATACCCGGGACAGCGGCCAGAGGGAAGGCGCCCGCGCTGCGATCTCACTTGAAGACGGGAGTGGGCAGAGTCGGGAGCGTGAGATCGCGGGGTCCGCCCGCTTGCACCCGCCTGCCGCGACAAGCCTGGCCGCGTTCGGTATCTCGGAGGTAGTTTCTTTGCCCGAAACTGGGCTGCCCCTGGGACATCTGTGCTTCGGCAGCTAACGGTGGGCACACTGGCCGCAGGGAACCGACTCCGATGGACGCGACCTAATTGCGCTCATGGTAGAGCAGTGACCTCGGGGCTGGGAGACAGAGGACAAGCTTCCCAGCCTTCGTCGGTCTTCCCCGGGAATACGGGACGGGTCCTGAGCTCCTTGGGCCCAGTCGCTCCACAGCTTAGAGATGACGGGGGCAGGGTCCCGCCGCGTTCGTTTATTGGTCCAGATGCAAAGCTGTCCTTAGCGTCAGAAACTTGAGAAGCGGCCCAGGGCATGTGGTCATGTACGTCACCTCTGATTAATTTTTAAATGTTTTAATCTAAGAAAAGAAAACTCCTTCCAGAGAGCATTCTAGAGAAGTTAACTACAGCTGCACCGACTAAGTAAGTAATGGATCCTTGTTACCTATGCCTTGCTTACATTACATACACCTGGCTTTGGATTGGATGCTGGTGTGCACGTTTGTTTGAATCCACATAATCAAGAGAATGAAACAAAAGGCTACACAGCAGGAAGTTGGATTTGGTGGGAAAGGTGGAGGGAATTAACTCCACTGTTGTCTTTTACTTTTTAAAAAACATTTTAATGTTTATTTTTGAGAGACAGAGCGAGCAGGGGAGGGGCAGATAAAGAGGGAGACACAGAATGGAAGCAGGCTCCAGGCTCTGAGCTGTCAGCACAGAGCCAGACAGGGGGCTGGAGCTCAGACCAGGAGATCATGACCTGAGCCGAGGTCAGACACTTACCCCGCTGAGCCACCCGGGAGCCCTGCACTTCTTTTTGTTAGCCCCACAGCTACCTCTAGCCTCCGAGTTACTGACTCCGGCAGGGGAGTGAATAAAATGACATCCTGAACTGGAGGATTTGGGGGAGGAGCAGACCTGCCCGCAGGCTCTGGGGACCCTGCTCCCAGCCTGTCCTGCTGCTGCATTCCTGTCACTTAGCGGCCGGGCCCTGTGCCGAATGGTTAAAGGCCAGTGCATTCTCGTCCTTCTCTATCCCTTGAAATCAAACCTTAATAAATTTAGGCTTCCAGATAGTTGGTATTATTGTTACTATTATTATTTTTTTTCATATTCTCTTGGCCTCTCCTGCTTTATTAAAGTTCAGAAGTTTAGTCCTGGGGCTCCTGGGTGGCACAGTCGGTTAAGTGTGGCTCAGGTCATGATCTCACAGTTGGTGAGTTCGAGCCCCTCATTGGGCTCTGTGCTGACAGCTCAGAGCCTGGAGCCTGCTTCCGATTCTGTATCGCCCACTCTCTCTCTCTCTCTCTGCCCCTCCCCTGCTCATGATCTGTTTCTCAATAATAAATAAACATTAAAAAAAAAGTTTAGTCCTGTAGTTCATTCTTTTTTAAATGTTTATTAAAAGACAGTGTGGACAGGGGAGGGGCAGGGAGAGAGAGAATCTCAGAAGCCTGACATGGGACTCGATCCCACAACCCTGGGATCTAGACCTGAGCGGAGTCGGTCGCTTAATGGACAGCCACCCGGACGTCCCGAGTCCTGTATTTCTTGCCTAGGCCATGGTCCTCACAGTTTTCAGTAAGACTTTTCCACAGAGCTGTTCAACTTCTGAGTATGTAAAACATACCAGTAACGTGCCTGGTGGCACACTCCCCTTTCCGCTTTGAAAGCGCAGCTCAGCTGTCCCCTCTTCCTTCTCTTACTGCCCCCACCTCGTCGCGGCCGCCTCAGTGTAGCTTTCCTTCTGTGCAAGTGTCTGCACGGGCGGTGCCTGTGTGCTCTGCCGGCTTACACTAGCGTCTCCGTTAGCCCGCCGCTCCTCCAGGCCGCCCTGTCTCCATCCTGCTCTGTGTCCGAGCAGGTGACTTCCTGTGGGGCCTCCCGCCTCCCGCGTGTAGTGTGAACACGGGGTTGCAGAGCTCCCTTTCTCTGAAGGCTTTCACTTCACTGTTAACCACAGCCATCTGCCCCCAGAGCGTGCTCACGGGCTCGGAGGTCTTCACTTCTGACACCGCCATCCCGGTACGGCCTCGTTAGGGACCTGGTAGCAGTGCACTGGGGACGGACTTCTGCCTTCCAGGACTGCCTAAGCGTCCTGAGTAAACACGGAGGAGGGTGGTGATGCAGGGGGGAGGCCTTGGTGAAGGCGGGTGAGATGGTGCTCACGGGTGCCGTCATCTTCGCTACCTGCCACACCAACCAGTATTTTTATTGTTCTTCCTTAGCATAAAGACATCCTCAGGGAAGTTGAAAGAAGGTATGAACTGTTCTTTAAATAACTTCTCTTGTGAGTGTCTGGTGCATTTGTAGATATTTGCAGCCAAATGTTTGGCCCCGAGAGTGTGGGAACAGGCCTGGCCCAGGGGAGCTTGGGCCTGTTCTGTTTCTTAACAATAAAGACTGCATCCAAGTTGGTGCTAGTGCATGCTGAAGTGCAGTCCGGTGAATGCTCTGCTTTGTTTTATATTTATCAACTCCATTTTGTTTTTTAAGCAAATTTGCAGAAGAAAAATGAAGACTCTGAAAAAGGGAGTGATTCCAAGAAAGCTAAATTACAGAAAGTACAGTCTGTCGGGTAAGGAGGGTCTTCTTTCCACAGAGAATGTAAAGCTGACCTGAGAGAGGGTTGGCTTGGGGAGGGGGTATTTTCTTTGCAGTAGTTTGAGGTTACATCTAAGGGGCGGAGGGGGGGCATTCTGATAGTTACATAGAAGTAAAACCTCTGCCTTCCAAAATGCGAACACTAGTCTATTTGTAGTCAAGTAGCCCAGTGACGTGGTTTTACTCACCATCTGCACATACAGAAAATTAGGATTTTAGGGTTTTTTTCACTTTAAATAACAAAACTTAATTTTCAAACTAAGCATGTTATCGGATTTGCTCATTTTGGCCTTTTTGTGTTGGTCACCAGCCAAAATAAAAGCTACTTGGCTCTAAGGCTAAAAGATCAAGATCTGAGAGATTCAAGGCAACAAGCAGCGAAGGCCTTCATACAGAATTCTCTCTATGGCCCCGGCACGAACAGGACGACGGGTAATTTCTTTACAGACTGTTCCTCTCACTTTTTACTGCAAGTTCAACAAAGACGTGATAAGGAATTCTCTTTTCCAGTAAATAAGTTCCTGTCTCTTGAAAATAAGAGGTTACCAGTGAAAAAGGCTGCAGCCCAGTTTCTGAATAATGCTTGGGGTAAGAGCCTGCTCTGTTCTTAGTTTTTATATATTGAAAAGGTATTTTTAAAGAGGTAGTAAATACTTAAGATAATCGTGAAGTATCAGGGTTTCCTTATCATACCCTAAAGTTGGTTCTAAAGTAAAGATCAGCGTGGTCGATCTGTACAATTTGATTTAACGGACCTAATTTTATTATTTATATTCATAGGAGCTTGAAAACTTTGGAATTGTTTCTTGGGAATTTCAGATCTGATATTCTTATTGCACAAAATTTTCTATTCCAGGAACTCAGAAAAAACAAAATGCCAAGAGGTTTAAAAGACGGTGGATGATCAGAAAGATGAAAGCTTCTAAGAAGTAAATCAAATGAAGTAAATGAAGAATGAGAACTTGTATGTATAGAACCTAGTTATTTGGTATAGAAAATGCTTGTTAAAAAATCTAATAAATCATTTATAAAGAGTTTTGAAGGGTTCTTGCGGAAATGCTAGGTCTGTTGGGGGAATCACCCCGCCCCCTTTCATCCTCTCCGGACGGCCCTGCCTCGTTTCTGAGGACGACACTGGAAGCAAAAGTGGTCCAAAGAACGGTCCCCTTCCTGTGAGCGTTTGCGCGTTAATCTTCCACCTGCGGCGTCGAGGCAGGTGCGGGCGGGGCCCGCTGGGAGGTCTCCGCTCTCCGCTCCCGCCTGCACAGGGGTCGGTGCTTGGAGACGCCCCCTCCTAGGCTGTGGAACAGGGAGGAAGTAGCTGAAAGCTCAGGATCTCGGGGTCGTCAGTATTCCTTCTTGAGGAAGATTAAAGCCTCCGTGCCAAGTCAGCCAGATGAGGTGATCTTGGTTAAATGTCACTTGTTCCCGGTCTGGGAGGCTTTGCTTTGGTGGCAGGCCACTTGCCATATCGTTATTACCGTAGTTAGAACAGCAGGAGACGAAGTTCCTCTCCTTTCTGTGGCACCCGCCGCGGCAGGCTGGACCCTGATCAAGGGAGGCCAGGAACTGGAGGCCGTCTTGGGTTCTAGGACTCAGGTTTATAGTGGGGACCATTCGTTTTAATGGCTCCACTTCTGTATTAGAAGTGTGCAGGGACCTAATATATAAATTCAACTGACACTCCAGTATCTGTAATAGTAAATTTTTAATGGCTGGTTAATTATATCACTACATTTTTATTGCAATATAGTACTCATTTAAGCACTTAAAAATGGAAGGTGTACAAAGATTAAATTAAGACACGGTAAATTGACTAAATATTTGGTTTTTATATAAATAAAGGTCATAACCACACTGTTGACATGTAATACTGTTATAATACAACAGTTAAACTTGTGAGTCTACAACAGAAGTCGGCTGTAGTTAAACAGGAAACAAAGTTGAAAAAGACCATGTTAAAACAAAACTACTGGGACTAACAGGTCGGGATTGTAAGTAGCAACAAACATATTCACTCAGCTCCTGAGTATTTCAAGTTTTACAGTACACATTAAAAATGATTTCTTCCATCAACACTATAAATTCAAACTGTCGGATGTTTATGCGTTTTGCAAGTTACACTGATTGAATGCTTATATGGGGGCGGGGGGCGGAGCCTCCCCCAAATTGAAGTTCACATCACCCACATGCTAACACAAACACGACTGGTTCCGTTTCCTTCCCCCCTCTCCCCCAGACAAAGGCGGCAGGATTTTTTGGTTTCTTTTAGGTAATCGTTTTAAAAGGATTTGTGATGATCAATTTGAATGTCTGAAATTCAGTAATATTTAACTCTTAGACAACTAAGAGGTTAAAAGATGGAAAATAATTTCTCCTAACACCAAGTTAGAAAATCATTTGCATCATGCTGTAAACTAGGAAGCAATGTAAAGCGACAAAAACCTGTCCCCAGTACATAATTAAAAAAATCTAAATTTCAAATCAGCAGAGCTGGTCTACTTCCAGGTTGACTACGCCACGACATACGCGTGAGCCCCGTAAATGCATAGCTAATGCAGGTAGTCTTCCACTGTGGCGAACGCGCAGGACCCAATTCCGGATCGAGCCATCAGTCCGAGACATTGTGTGGCCTGGCCCATCGCGAGGGCGAGTGGAGGTTGCTTTGGCAGATTGTGGGTTTCTGAGGAGAGATGATGAAAACAGGGAAACGGCAATTAGCGAGACATTTTCCAAAAACTCCTCGACTGGGAAAACACTGCATTACTTGAAAACTTACCAGTGCCTACACTGCTGTTACCTAATAAGCAACGGGAATTTCTAAGCAGAGGACGGAGGTCTTGGGGCCCTGCTACTCGGACTAGGGAGAAGGGTACTGAGTATTCGCCTGTGAAGGAGAGTTCTTGCAGAATTAGATACTTAAGAACTTCTGTATTAACTGTGATGGGAGAGAGGTCATTTCTCACCGGACATTTCCCGTGGGGGAGCACGGACTACTCAGTAAGTCAACTGACTTACTGAAAGCCCAGGGTCTCTTTGTGTTAAAAGTCCCGCTGATGGACTCCTCCCCTGCTGGGGACAGAGCCCAGCCGAGGCTGGCTAAGGTCTCCAAGGTGTACTGGTGAGTGGTACCTGGGTTCCCAGGGAGACGGTGATGGTGGCCCGGAGACAAGACAAAGGAAAGCAAAACCACCCTGTGCCCTTGGAGGGAGTTACTTTACAGTTGGTAGAGAAAAGGATGTTTTAAACGCCAATTTGTTCTCCGTGTCCTACATACGAGAAGTCCGTCAGACAGCTATGGTACAGATGTAGTTAATCATCAAAATGTGTTCTCTGCCAGAAGTGAAAAAAATGAACTACTGGTGAAAGTGGCCAAGTTCCTAGAAGCTTAGTGCCCTCTCCCTGGGTGGAGATGTCGGATGTTAAGTTTATGTAGATTGCCAATTAATAAAGTTACTCCTCAGTCCTTTGTAGGCACAGTGGACAACAGAGGGCAAAGACCAGGATGCTGGCCGGCAAGGCTCCACACGACTTAATTCTCTTACTTTGGAGGGAGAGCATGCACACATGAGTGGGGGAGAGGGAACCTTAAGCAGGTTCCACATTCCGCTCAGAGCCTGACACAGGGCACGATCCCATGACCCTGGGGTCAGGACCTGAGCCGAAATCAAGAAGTCGGGACGCTTAACCAACTGAGCCACCAGGTGCCCCCATTTAATTCTACTTTTGATTCCAAGGTACGCAGATCGGTGAGAAAGTATGACTTAAAAGTGGTCTGTGGCTTCGAATTAATAAAGTCCTGGCTGTTCTTGGGCAAGACACTGTTTAGCTGAACTCTGACGGTGATTCAGCTCTAGGCAGGATGGACTTTATAGTTCCATCTTGAGTCCAGACGTTGAATTTTTATACAAAATCAACATAAGAAGGGATGAAAATGGAAAAGGAAGCTTTTTTCCCAAAAATGTCTCTTGATGGTTCGCAGGGAGGTAATCTTGCTGGAAGAGCAGCAGCGGGAGGCACGTGGGCAGAGGCAGCTTTCAAGCTGTTTGGATGTGGAACTAGCATGCAATCCATGTACAACAGTTTCAGCACTACTTACGGACACCATGTAAAACAGCACGGTATTTATAAGCATGCGCATGTTCGTCCGCAGCAATTTAATAATAAGTGCGTCGTGAATTTTGCAGGAATCCTCTGAACACAAGTTTAGGTACCAGGGACAGCTGAGCTTACGTAATATGTAGCACGGTAGGGGCGCACAGATCCTGCAGAACGGCCCTGCGAAATGTAGTATTTAATTGAATTCCCTGGGGCGCCTGGCTGACTCAGTCGGTTGAGCGTCCGGCTTCGGCTCAGGTCATGATCTCTCGGTTCACAGGGTTGAGCCCCGCATCGGGCTCTGTGCTGACAGCTCAGAGCCTGGAGCCTGTCTTTGGATTCTGTGTCTCCCTCTCTCTCTCTGACCCTCCCCTGCTCACGCTGTCTCTCTCAAAGATAAATAAAACATTAAAAAATAATTCCCTTAAAAAATTTGACATAACAAACTAGTCTAAGAAAACTGGTTACTTCAAAAACTCTTTACAAATACATTACCTAAATATGAAGGCTGTAGTAATTTCCAAAAGACCATAGCAGATCATAATTTACCCTACAATCCCAGCATTACTGCGCTGTTTTTACCAACAGAGCTAAGTGGATTTCATGAGAATACAACACACTAACCAAAGAGAATTCACGTAACACAGATTCTCAACTTACAGAACCACCACCACAGACGCTTCTTTCCCCTTAGTGTCATCGCAACCCCCCCACTATTCTACCTTCACACAAAGAACTACCCGTTCGCCCTGGTTTGAGCTAGACAGACCCGCTTCCAGGTGGGCGTTCTGTCCAGGAATGGAGCTGGCTTTGCCCTTCTGGTGTCCTGCACCTGCAGCTCTGTCGCCCACCACACCTGGGTCCGTCACGGGCCCCGTTCTCGGCCGGGCGTGCAGCCAGCAGTAGGGTGCCGGTAGTTAAGTTCGGGGGAGTCAAAAGTTAGACGCAAAGTTTTGTGCGGGGGGGGGGGCGGGTGTAGGGGGCGCTGGCGTCCGGTCCCACGTTGTTGAAGCGTCAACCGTAATGAACACACACGGATGAAGCCGTATGTGAACACGTGCTTCCTCTCCGGTCTCGCCCCGCTCTCATGCCCCACACACCGGCTACGACGGCTGCTAAGAGCCCGAAGAGAAGACTCTACCAAGTGCAGTCTCACTTACCCGGGGAATTAGACGCTAAGGTCAGGTCGAAAGCCACTCTACTGCAGATTACCTTTGAAAAGAATCTCCCAGAGAAGATACAGTTCTAGGTTAAACCACCCTGTAGAATTTATATGTAAATGCCCGGGTTGTTACGGAATTCAGAGAGAAAGTCTATCCTTAGGACAGAAGTGCTGTAATCGCACTCACGCACTCTGTAGTGAGTCGATTTACAGGAACAGCAACCGACCGGGGAACAGCAAGCCGCAGTCTCTCCCTTCACGCTCCCCTCCGGCTAAGAGCCACCACTGACACTGCTGTTCACCTTTTGTCTGGTCAGGGCACCCGGCTGAACCAGCTGGCTTTCATGCAGGCAGGACGCTACTCCAAGGGCCGGTGCTGCCAGCGCGGCCGCAGTCACCGAGGGCCCTCGCGTCTGTGCCCCAGGCACAGGGGAAGCTGTGGCACGTGCGGCCGAGTCCAGAAATGCTTCCCTGACGTGCGCGCACCCTTCCCTTCTCCAGACTGGCCAAGGTCTATCGCAGGGTCCTGCTTTGTGTTTGTTATTATAGCTGAATCCATTTAATCTTGGAACTGAGATCATGGAGGGGAAGGTTTTTTATATTTTGAAATAACCTTAACTTTTTTTAAATGCGGAAAACATCTCCCTTAGGCTTTCCCAAAACACAGACCCCAGCACAGGCCCCAGCGCAGCTGCTCAGAGCGGCCAGGAGAGGCGGAGCCCCACTCACCTAATATTGCACTGTTAAGGGCTGAGCACACAGGTTCCCTCTGAATTGGGTCAAGCTGATTTCCAACCGGGCTGTTCCAAGGATCCGAGTAAGCGAGTAAACTGAATGCATCCTGTTGAAAACAAAGTTTGGTTTTTACGTCACTTAGGCTCCTGTGGTCCCCACAGCCGCGAGGTGGAGACATAAGTAAGACACAAAGCCTTCCGGCCGAGACGCTGCAACATTTAAACCCACTCACCCCAAGGACTAGGAGGCTAGGTGTTTTTAACAAGATTATGCAACTAAGCCTAATCCGTTTTCCTTTTTCTTTACTGTAAACACCAATCTGAACCTCCTCCCCCCCCCCCCCCCCAACAGCAAAATTAAAACAAATTCTGGTGGAATGGCCTAATTAAAGAGCAAGACAGAAATCTTCAGGTGCTCGACGATTTATTACCACTGGGAGGAATCTGACTTTGTAAAAAGAGCCTATTTATGTTTTTAAACAGATGCGGGAACTGGACCCATCTCACTGCATGTCATGGTCTCACACTCGGGAATGAAAAATTAAACTGGCTTCCCTTCAGGAACATTCGGTAGTTCCAACCATCCTCGAGCTCCCCCGCCCACCTTCCTAAAGGAAGGGATGCAGGCACTGACCCCCCTTCTGTGGGAGCTGGCGCATGCTGGGCCAGTTCCTCCTCTGCCCCCTGGGGGTTGGGACGCTCCCTGACACTGGCGTGGTCCGGCATTCTCCTCTCAGTGCATGGGGTCGTCGTCTTTGGCCTAAAGTCAACGCCCTCCTCCAGAGCAGAGTTCCAGAGAGACGCCTGCCCAGCTCAGCAGGCCCACGTGCACGGTGCTCAGCAAAGTGTCAGTCGATGCATTCGGTTAACACCGCTTTAACAATGCGAATCACGGACACGCAGAAGACTGGAATTTAAGCAAATTCCCCGGGTCCAGCTGCCTTGCCGGCCTCTGCTCGGCTCACTGCTGCTCCGAGCACGGCCGCGGGGGAAGGGCTTGCTGGTCCCCAGGCCAGCACCCCGGGAGCTGGGAGGGGGGCTGCGCATACAGCAGGTGCCCAGCAGTCTGGGGCTGTGGGCACGGGCACACCTGCCTCTCAGAGAGAACATGCGGCTCGTCCACCGTCTTACGCTGCTGAGTATTTCATTTGTGATCGACAGCTTGTCCCAATTTTTAGGCTGAAAGGTCTCTCTAGAGAAAAGTTCTTCATTACACTACTCTGAGTCCCCTGCAGCTACTCACAGGCACCGGGTACACGGCGGAAGCTTCACACGCCCGCTAATCACAGGACTTGCTGCTTACGACAGCGGCTCGCAGGGCCACTCCGTCCTGCTTCCCGGCCCCCCGCCATCCGCTCTACTGATGGCAAGAATATGAACACCCTGTATCCTGGGAAGGTAACTATAATCACCTCATTTCCAAACACTGACCTTTGCTCAGGACGTAGCTTACCCACAACCATCTACTGAGGGGCCATCCCCGTCCTACAGATGAAGGACACGAAAGAACCGTTCAAGGAACAACTGGCACACAACAACTTCTAAGCACAAAACCGTCCTCTTGGGTCTACACACGTGGACACGCAACCAGAAAGGAGAAAGGCTGCGGGCCCAGGTCTCAAGGCAGACCATTCTTCTGTTTGCACCAAAACCTCACGGAGAAAGGAAAATGATGGTAGTAATTTATCGTGCACTAATACCGGGTGAAGGCACGTTCCGTGCACGGACGTGGAGAATCTCCTTTTATCCTCACAATAACCTTAGGAGGTGGATACTATTATGCCCATCTTACAGAGAAGCAAACTGAGGCAGGGACAGCTTAAAGGCACGCGGCTAGTGTAGAACTTCTTTTAGTGAGATGCAGCTTCTTTTAATTGCCAATCTAAATATTAAGATGAAAAAACTCTAGAATTTAGCTCTAGTACTTTCAAAACAACTGAGCAGTCACCGCACATGGCTGGGCACAGAGCGCAATCACCAGGACCTAGTCCTTGTGCCAAGAACCCACACTTTCCAGGAAAGTCGGACGTACAGATAAACAATGTACAGCGTACTGCTTGTGAACATACAGCATACTGTGTCACGTGTCATAGTCCCAGAGACCCAAGTCATATGGAAACAGGCTGAAAGTCACAGATGGAACCCGGGATAAGGGGGTGGCAGTGGGGGGAGTTCAGATCCTAAAATGTCCCCAAATCACACTAAAGGGCTTCAATATTTTCCCAGTATGGCAATGGGGTTTTAATGAGAGGACTCATGTGGATAAGACCTGATTCAGCAGGATCGCACAGCAGCACAACGGAACACGGCTTGGAAGGCAGGTAAAGCTAGAAGCAAGGAAACAAAACTTGAAAAGAAAAAAAAAATACTTATGCCACCAGGTTCCCTGCATATGGACTTTTCCTTTACCAAGGGGATGGGATCAGGGCAGCAGCAGTCATGTTTCAAATCCTGCAGTGAAACGTCACGGAGGTGGTGACCAAAGAATAACATGGGGGGCGGGGGGGGGGCGCGTGGGCAGGCGCACTGTTCCTTCCTGCCGCTGCTAGGCTGGGGGACGGTTTCTCGAAAGCAGTATGGCAACATCTAGGAAAAGCCACAACAATCCTAACCTTTGACTCAATCATTCTCTTTCTAGGTCTCCATCCCGTGTTATAATTTTAAGGAACAAAGATACAGGTATGAAGGCATTCACTAAAGCATCTGAATTAGAGCAACAAATCTTCATCAGGCAACGCTTAGATGAACTGATTCGGCAACACAAGAGAATCATGTAGCCATTTAACGAGCACTAATGCACAGGAACTGGAAGTAAAATTTAGGACGGTAAGTAAGATATACACACATGGGATTTAAGGCACAAAACCCAAACTCTGGGGGTGCCTGGGTGGCTCAGTCAGTTGAGCGTCTGACTTCGGAAAAAAAAAAAAAGATCTCAGGGGGCATAACTTCTGGGGCACACGTGACGTCGTTCAGGTAGGGTCCCCACACTGTACTTGAGGTTGGCTTGAACTCTGGAGGAGCCTCGGTCACCAGCTGGGCCGCTCCTCGGTGTGGGACTGCACGGCTCCGCCCGCAACGCCCCGCCACACTCGAGAGCTGTCTTACGAGCCACTGGCAGATGCAGGCCGGTGAGGAACCGGAAGAGAAGAGGAAACGAAGAGAACCGGCAAAGGTCAAGGGAAACAGCAGGCGCTGTAGGAATACCCCCTAATTTCTACCTCAAATGGGGACCCCACGGTCTGCCACAGGCCTGCCCTCCATGACCCAAGGGAGCACAATAAAGCCTTTAGGGAACTCTTGGCTTCCCATTTAAAGGAATCTCTCTCTTTACAGATGCAAGTGTGATTCAGATGCCTATGTGGATCCACACCAAACTGAAGATAAAATATACCCACTATGATCACACGTGCCCTCAAGGAAAAGGAATAATTCCTAAACCTTTTCATCAACAACAACAACAAAATATTCTTGTTGTCCTCAAATCCTCCAGCTGGTCTTCAGGGACTTGTATGTTGGATCAGTTAGTCATCTAGTCATCTTATTTCCACCCCACCTCGTGGATCAAGAGAAGTGTGGGGAAGGAAGGAGTTCAGAATGTTAAGGAAGTCGCTTAAAGCAGCTGGCGTGCGCTTGAACGTCAGAGGTGCAAAATCAAAGCCGTCCACACTCCTTAGATGAAGAAGATGGATTCCATCTTCACATGACTCAATATATAATCAAGGACTGTCTTTGAGAAGAGGCCCCAAAACTGGCACTCTCTGAGCCTCACGCACATCAGCGACAAAGACAGTGAGCTGATTACTGAAATCTTACACTCTCAAAGACACTACATAAATCACATTCCCTCACCATGCACAATTAGCATAAAGTTTTAACAAGAAAACATGAGTCAAGATGACCTCGTGTAAGAAAGCATATGAATTCTTAGAAACATTTCGTATCCCCAAATATCCCCTAAAACAGCAGTTCTTGAAGTAATTCCAGGGATCACCTGGGTTCAATCTAGGATCCCTCCAGGAGGTCCTGTGACATCAACACTGTTTTCACAATAAAACGGAGATGACCTTTTCTCTCCCCTCACTCTCACGGCCACACAGCGGGGTGACAGTGACACCACAACACAGGGTACAGGGAGGGACGAGAATGCAACTTCCCCTCCATTAAACCCGGCACTTAAAGAGATTCACAAAACTGTAAAGCGATGCCCATCTTCAAATGTTTCTGAAAGTTATTTTTCCTAACATTCAATGGATCTATGATTATTGGTAAGTAAATTAATAATCTGTGTTAATTTCTAGTTTGGTAAATATCAGTAAATAGAACCCATATAAACAAAGTTCTTAATAAACATTCATGACTAGCGAGGTGGTCTGTGCATTAGATATACTTAAAGGGGGAGGGGTTTAGCCAAGCCCTATTCTGACCTCAAGGAATTCTTGACCTTTGAGGGCAAATGTGGGCATTTTCCAAATATGTCAATGTCTGGTTTTAATTTTACTGTTTTTTTTTAATTTCACAAGTGTGCCCCCTGACTCCACCTCCATCTCACCCGGCCCCCCACTCACCCCAGGTGCACCCCCTGCCTCCCATCCCCTATCAGACCAACCCCCCCACTCACCCCAGGTGTGCCCCTTGACCCCCACCCCCTATCTCACCTGCCTCCCCACTCATCCCAGGTACACCCCTTGACCCCCACCCCATCTCACCTGCCCCGCACTCACCCCAGGTGTGCCCTTGACCCCCACC
>NC_043706.1:14965223-15044751 GCF_006229205.1 Suricata suricatta | reverse complement strand
CTCTGGCAACCAGCAGTGTAGGTTCTCTAGAGTTGAGAGTCTGGTTTTTGTTTTTGTTCGTTTCATTTCTTAAATTCGCAGTATGTGTGAAACCGTGTGGTGTTTGACTTTCTCTGACTTATTTCACTTAGCTTTACACTAAGTCTATCCACGTTGTCACAAACGGCAAGATTTCATTCTATTCTGAGTGACCTTCCACTGCGCGTGTGTACATGCACCCCCACTGCCTTATCCCTTCATCTGTCGAAGGACACTTGTGCCGCTTCCACAACGTGGCCGCCGTCAGTAATGCTGCTATAAACACAGGGGTGCGTGGTCTCTTAGAATTACGGTTTTCACTTTCTTGGGCACACACCCAGGAGTGGCACTGCTGAATCATACGGTAATTCTATTTTTAAGTTTTTGGGAGATCTCCAAACTGTTTTCACAGTGGCTGCACCAGTTTGCAGTCCCACCAAGCGATCTGACACTTCAATTGAAAAACTGTTTAAATTACATATTCCACCAATTTTATACAGCATAAAAAAATCATAATTAATTGTTTCTTTGATAGTTCAGGGTCACCACCAGAAACCACAGTTGTGCGACCCTGTGGCTGAAGTCCGACACAGGGTGACTGCACTGCTGCCCCCAGCCCAGCTCCTGACGGCACCGGCGACGGATACACGCGGCTCCTTCGCCTATCATCCTCGGCGAGCAGGTGGTGTTCCGTCTACACAGGTGCCGTACTCAGGCAACATGCGGGTGGCTGCTCTCAGGCCGCGTGTGGTGCCGCGAGGCGGTGCTGACGGGGCACCAGGGCTCGGTCAGGGTCAGGAAGGGTGGGCAGAGGCCTCGTTCTCAGGGCCACACCACACGCGTCCCTCCTCTGTTGTTCGCACTTCTTTTAAAACACGCAGGAGGGGCGCCTGGGTGGCTCAGTCGGTTAAGCGTCCGGCTTTGGCTCAGGTCACGATCTCATGGTTCGTGGGTTTGAGCCCCGCGTCGGGCTCTGTGCTGACAGCTAGCTCAGAGCCTGGAGCCTGCTTCACATTCTGTGTCTCCTTCTCTCTCTGACCCTCCCCTATTCCCACTGTCTCTCTCTGTCTCTCAAAAATGAATAAAGAACATAAAAAATTTAAAAAAAATTAAAAAAAAAAAAAACACGCAGGAGAGAATGTTTACACCGAATCACCCTCGAGCCCAAGCTGATGCAGGATTACAAGATAATGTCAGGGCTAGGTTAGCATTTCATAGACTTGCAGGGCTGCCAGGACTTTTAGGAGTACGGAAAAAAACACCTCTAGAGTCTTAACATCTCTATAACGGACAGCAACGGTGACTTAACTCCATCTACAATGGACACACAATTGGGACTAACGTCCTCAACTGTGGAGTTCTAGGCATCTTCCATCTACCCCAGGCATCAACCCGGAAGAGATCTGAAGATGCACTTTAACTACCTGAGGTTCTGAAAGATGACCTCATGCCTCAGCGATCACCATCAACATGAAAACCACGCATACACACCGCATTACTGCAGCCCTGAACGCTGCTTATGGAAATAAAAATATCTCAGATTGGTAGTTTTATCAGCAAACTCACATGTCTCCTAATGACTTTGCCAATTTTACAGCTAAGAAAACAAAACTAAAGAAAGCTGACAAAGGGCATAAAATGCCGACAGGCAGCAGAACTGGGACTGACTCTGCACTGGTTTTTTTTTTTTTGTAAAGTAGCCTTCAGGTCCCGCACAGAGCCCATGATGGGGCTGGAACTCAGACCCTGAGATCAAGACCTGTGCTGAGCTAATAAGTCAGATGCTTAACTGGGCCACCCAGCTGCCCCGAACCCATACTTTTTACCTGAAGCCCACCACGAACTCCTAGTACTCCGTGCGTGACAAAATTAAGTTTTAGTGCCTCTGACA
The DNA here is from genome assembly GCF_006229205.1 of Suricata suricatta. Taxonomy (NCBI): domain Eukaryota; kingdom Metazoa; phylum Chordata; class Mammalia; order Carnivora; family Herpestidae; genus Suricata; species Suricata suricatta. The sequence continues at coordinate 15,042,842 of NC_043706.1, read as the reverse complement.
CACCTAGAATCTTTGAAGGAAAAACAAACCTACCTTCAACATCTTTTTATTTGCCGTGTTCTTGCCGCATTCTCTCCGCAGCTGCTCACTCATGGCCTGCAGCTCTCTTCCAAAGTGAATCATTCTCTCTATGGCGGCCTGACTTCCTCCACACAGCTGGCGTCTCAACTGACTCGAATCGACTTCTGTGAGCAAAACAGACAAGTATTTTACTCTCTTATTAAATGGTGCACCATGGAGACATGAACATAAGTTGCTTATGACATTTTGAACGCTTCATTTGGTAACTACTACCTAATAGCTTATTTAAATATGCAGTTTTCTTTTTTTCGCTTAATAGGGAACATTGCAGCTAAACAGTCTACTTCATCTAGGTCTCAAGAATCTAGGCTCTAGTCTCCAGCACGCGGTCCAAAGTCAGGTGACAACCTTTCGATTCAGGATGCCCCTGGAATCTGAGGGAAAGCTGAGAAGAAAGGTTAGGCATGATTCTCTCGAGCTACATGAAGCAGCCCGAGGAAGAGAAGCGTGCTGCCTCTCCGGCTACCCTGACACGGAGCACAGACCGGACAGGAGGAGTCCTCCAGGCGAGGAGCTAAATGACTCCAGTAAAAACACAGAAGACACCATGTTATCGCAGGATCAATTACACGCTTTGAGAAAATAACTGTTTAGTATGTATCCTGGTTGACAATAATTGCTGATCAATACTGTAACTATATGAATCCCTATAACATATAAATTACGAATGATGATAATTAACATTTACTAAGTGCTTCCTTTGTGCCTACTAGCTTTTCACATATTAGTCCATTCAATCTTCACAGTGGCCTATGAGGCAGTTGCTATTATTACTGTACCATTTTACAGATGAAGAAAACCAAGGCACTGAGCTCTTAAGTAACTTGGCCAAGGTTACACAGCTGGTAAATGGCAGCTGCAGAATCCAAATCCGGGTAGTCTGGCTCCAGAACTCTTTGGATTATCCTCTGCATGTTGAGGGTGCTGGTATCTGAGAGAAGAAAACTAGGCTACCTTGTTAACTACACCCCTTGCTTGAAAAATGGATTACATGCTGAACACATAATCCTCAACAACAATCCTCAGTAAGGACCTTTTAACCCCTAAATACTCAGAAATCTAATGAGTTTTAGGCTCCAATAATTTTCATTCTCCAATTGATGGGAAAGTTTACTGGTGGTTTAACATTATGGTACAATTTACTCCACAAGTTACCAACAACACAAAACTATGCATGCTAATGTACTGATTTTTGGGGGGCCAGGAGCACAGTGGGTCATACTGAAGCACCTACTATGCACAGTCACATATATTAACATTAAATTAAGAAACTGATTAGAATGTACAAAACCACCTCTACCCATTTGGCCTTTCCTGGCTATACTGTATGAAGTGTGTGTATATATACACTGTACACTCAGTATAAAAACATTCACATCCCCAACCCCAAAGACCCTACCAGACAGTCCGCACCAGGCAGAGTATGGCCGGCTGACGCCAGCTCGGAAGCGAGCGGAAGCCAGCCCGGCCCTGAAGGCGGGCTGGGGCCTCACCTCCGCTCTCTAGCAGCCCCTCCCTTGAACAAGGCAGTTCACAGAACACGTTTTCTTGTCAAATCCAATGGCACACACATAGTTAACTGTGTTTTTATGCTCATCAGCTGGGAATCAATACAAGTAAAAACATAACCTTGTAGTCATCATTTTTTATTAAAAATGTAAGAAATATCACTGCAGACCCATTTCGGTGTCACAATCTTCCATTTCATGGTCATGTTTAGAGCTACCATTTAGGAACCCATTGGATGAGGTCTCTCCAACCCCGTTGGAGTAGTGCTCTGTCTCCATGTCCACATCGTTACTAGAGAAAAAAAAACAAACAAACCCAACTTAATTTTAGAAACGGCATCCTTGAAGCTTAGTTTAAAATAAATTACTACTCATAGCCTACTTATAGGCCGACTTCGGAAAGCAACAGCAATCTGCAAAAATAAGGTATCTGGTTAAATCTTGAATGTCTTCAAGGCCAGTATGCAGCTGACCCTTACAAAGTTGTACTCCTGGAAGGAGAAAAAAAAAAGTGTATGTCCTAAAATGCAGTGGTTTTCTGACTTTGTATCAAAATGGGCAAATTCCTTTTCACCTGCTTCTCACTTTTCCAAGTCAGACCTGCGCTCCATTCTGCCCCGGGGGCCCCAGCCTCACGCCACAGGCATTTCCAGCAGTGAGGGCAAAAACGGGGAAAAGCACCCTCTCTAAACAAACTATTCCCGGACCCCAGTGGTCCCTCCTCGCGCCTCGTGCCCTCGTATTCCTCTCTTCTAGGATGAGGTGATCTCCGGTGGCCTCGACGTGGTGGCATCTGTCCCCGCCGCTCAGAAACACAGACTCCCACGGAGGCGAGCGGTGATCCGGAAAACCACGCTGGCTGGCCCTCTCTCCCTGGCCCGCCCCCACCGCTGTTTCTCTTCAGTTTAAAAATGCTATTTCGGGTGTTCAGGTTGCTCCTCATTTTCACTCATGTCACATTTACTGAAGAACAGCCCTGTGCCAGTCACTGTATCTGGACACACTGAGCGCATGGCACTTGCTCTAAGAATGATAAGCACCTCCTCTTGAAGATCTCGCCAGTGAAGATCCAGACAGCCATTATGCATCCCAGAAGGAAACGCTTCATGAAAATAGAGAGGATGTTTAAATTAAAATGCACTTTTCTCATTAAAAAAGCACGTACACTGAATGCAGACAAGCAAAAGGCGCTCTGTGCACACAGCGCCAGAGGTAACCGCGGGGAGCACCCTGGGGTGAGTGTGTGGGAGCACTGTTCCTATCGGTGAAGCGTGTATGATAATGAGACACTGATAGAGGGAGAAGGGGGCAGTGGCCCCAGGACGACTCCCTCCATCAGTCAGAAAAGCTCGCTTATTGTACTTTGATGAACTTTGAGAGCTGATTAAAGAAAAGAAAAATCAAACTTTAAAAATAATGCTTAATTCTTGAGATCATAGCTTTTAGTGACCTTGATATACTAAAACTTGTTTCTTTTTTTTGATAATTCAGTATGGTGTTTGGTAGGGATCCTGTCATTCAACACACTCAGCCTCTGAGCCCATTTTGTGTGTCCGTGCTACGGTTACAAGACCGCCTCTGCAGTGGAAGTTCATCACAAGGAGCTAATCACGAGGAGTGACCACATTTGGTGGGGATGTAGCGTCCTGGAAGAGTAACAAGTGAACTCAGTTTTATACAGCCAGGCTTCCAGGGATGGGAGGGGGGAAGAGGAAGGTAGCGGGAGGGGAGGGAGCGAAGTTGCAGATGGGGTGTCGGGGCGGGGGGGGGGGCGGGGTGACCTAGAATAGAAAAAGCACACGACCAGAAGTCCAAAATCCTGGGAGGCAGTCACTGTTCTGCAACTTACTAGCTACTAATGATTGACATTTATTGTTGACAACAATGAAAACTCATTCACTTTTCTGGTGTCGGCTCTGCATCTGTAAAATGGGTTTAATGGTTAGTACCAGCCCGGCTACTTCACAGCAGGTTGTCAGGAAAGCCTGCACCAACCACAGAGTAGCTGTGTGTTAATGGTCCCAGGCAGCTCGCCAGCTCACCCGCTTCCCCCACACCGCACAGAGAAGCTGCTGTGTCACCAAACCCTTCCGGTGAGCTGGCTTCCCTGAACTCAAGTAACAGGTCTCTTTGGCAACTTCCTGCCTCGAGGGGTACTCAGCGACAAAGCCACCGACAGTGGCAGAACCCTGTAGCCAGAACGGAGTGCTCGTGTTCTACATATAAAGTACATACACCTGCCTACATAGTCCGTACAGAATTTTGGTTATGACACAGTTCTCTAACCTCTTACTTTCCAGTATGTCATCTCTGCTGTGGAAGACCACCCTGACCTCCTCCGTAAAAGACCATGTTTTGCCTCCTCTTCTCACTCCACGCCTGTGGACCGCCGTCAGAGCCCGTACACACCACACGCCACCGCTTCGGGAAGCCGGCACTCGGGACAGATGACCCGGGTATTCTTATGACTCTCCTGATTCGCAAATGCAGGTTTTCACACATCTGCCTTCCTCCAGAATCCCATTTCCCATTAGTCAGGCTCTCTCTCCTTTGGTGAGAAAGTTTTGCACTGCTGAACATTCTCCCCAAAATGGGGTGTGACCAATCAATTCGTGTTGTAAGACCAAACCAACATCGGGCTGATAAAATCTACTCATTATTTTTCGTTTGTATAATTTTTATCATTCCACTGGTCCTGAACCAAAGTGAATCCAGATGCTGGATGATCTGGGCAGGCCGACTTTGTAAGAACTCGTATTCAGATGGTCCCATTCCATGAACCTGGAGGTTCACAAACATTCAACCCGAATACATGAAGGTGATAGTAGCGCAGGGACACAGACACCGCCTGTCTCTCGGCTCTGGAGTCAGAGCACGCCCGGGAGCCGGTCTGACCTCCGCTGTTCCTCAGCTCTGGGCTCGTGCTGTGGGTTTACTGAATGACTTAAGGTCCACCTGCGGCTACAAGCAAAGACCCCTGAAGTCAGTCTTTCAAAAAAGATTCTTTGTCAAGTTAGTTATTTGGAACTCAGAAAAGCTGATACACATTTACACCAAAAAGGCCATGCAGAGAGAAAAAAAAAACAGTTGCTACTTCTAGAGAGTAACTTCTAGAGAGTAAGCACACCACTGTGACCTAACCTGCCAATACGGCGGTGGGGGGGGGGGGGGGGGGGGGGCATTTCCGTGACCGCCCGTCCAGGCCGGGCAGTAGGAAGACTAGAGGCAGGGGGCCGGCAGAGGGAGGAGGGCTGCGGGCTCTGAGGAAGAAACGAGGGCAAGAGGCTGCTGGTGCCCTGGGAGACCGAAAAGCTCTGGGGAACTCATTCCCTACCCTTTTCTTCTCTGAGGACTTGGGAACTCCCCGACCCCCATCGTGGCGACGGAGTTAAAGTTTTCCAAATGATTAAACATGAAGCCGCTAGTAATTAGGTGGCTTAGAGTGACGAAAGAGCTAAGAAAATCGCATACCTGGTGAAGTTGTTAACTTGCTGTGATCTTGACATGTTTATGCTGTTCAGTTCTGGTACATTCAAATTGGATGACTGGTGTTTACTATGGCAATAGGACTGATGTGCTTTGTTTGATATCACACCGTTACTACAACTTTCAAAACCTGGGGAAAAACAAGGAAAGGGTGCATGAAAATAGAAACCAACACCAACTTACTATGCAGTTGTAATGACTATATGTCCATATTCTGATCTTGCGTTTAAAACTTTTACAATGTATGAGAGTCACTGCGTTACTTAAAAGTAAACAGATAACTTCTTTCAAAGGACAGAAGGCTATCCATTGTGGGCTGTGATTACCACCTCCTCTGACAGTTACCGAAGGCTTAATTATGGGCCTTGTTTAATCCCCCAACCCCCCCCCCATGAGGCCTGTGCTCTCATCGCTCCCATTTAATGTATGGACACACTGAGGCTAAGGAGTGGTCTACGCCCGAGTGAATGTTTGAAATTCAAGAGGGGAGCAGTGAAGGGTACCGACGTGAGAATCGTGCACACTGTGCGGGATGGCGATGGAAACAAATCGAGAGGGAGTAACGTAGAAAGGTGCACACGGACTGAGGAGAAGCAAAGGCGTTACTCTGCGACAGGAAAGAGGATGTGACCTCTGTTTCAGAAAGTTTAATGTACAGAGGAAAGAGAACACCTTAGGAACAGAATTAGAGAGACCGGCTAAGAAAGAAGACGGAGGAAGCCTGGAAATAAACCCGTGGGAGTGATGTCCTCAAAGGCAGGAAAGGAGAGAATTCTGGTGACCAGAACACCAAGAGCCTTCTAGAGAGCCCACATGTTGACCTTTGTTTACGAAGATCTGCTAATAGTTGACTCTCAGAAACAGCTCTTCTTTAAGCCACCTCCTGGTACTAAAAACACCTGAGTCTGACCCACTTCGGATTTTTCTTCCAGGACAACGGGAGGTTAAGTATGCGCGCGGGCAAAAACAGCTAAGTGGAGACGTCCACGTTTCAAAACCCGCTCACTTTGGTTCAGAATCTCACCGGAGAAATGCACGCCGCTCCCCTTGCCCGGCGCCAAGCTGTGGATGCTCGCTCCATGGCTGGGGCTCATGCTCGGGCTGCCGAAAGGTCGCGGGCTCACAGGGTAGCTGTCCTGAGATTTTGGACTCCGGCCTCCCAGACATCGGACTTCACTATCTGTGCCGTTCACCATTTCTATAAACTGACGCACTCTAGGAAGAGAGGAGACAGATTTACTGGGGCCGTTTTCAAAGAGCAGGTTATTTCGTAGCAACAACAGCTCTCTGAACGGAAATACCCGAAGAAGTTGAATTTATCAGGCAGTATGGCCTTTAGATAGTGTGCTAAAAACACTGCATCTAGTTTCATATATGGTACTGCTTACAGTAACTTAAAATTTTCCAGAAAAATCAGAGTATAAGGCTAAAGACACTCTATCTCCTTAAATTAAGATTTACCAAGAAAATGAAGCTATATGTAGCTATAATCAAATCAAAATGGACTTCATTTTTGAAGCTAAAATAATTTAATCAAGTAATGTTTGAGCTTGGTGGCAAGTCACACAAGACGCAAGAAAACGATGCGTTTTCGGTTACACGTGACCCAAGGAGCTTGCCTCCCGCTCTTCCTCACTCCAACTCCCACTTGCAACCTTGTAACCGAAATGTGCCACGGGGCGCCTGGGGGGCTCAGTCGGTTAAGTGGCCGACTTCAGCTCAGGTCATGATCTCACGTCTGTGGGTTCGAGCCCCATGTCAGGCTCTGTGCTGACAGCTAGCTCAGAGCCTGGAGCCTGCTTCAGATTCTGTGTCCCCGTCCCCCTCTCTCTCTGACCATCCCTCGCTCATGCTCTGTGTGTCTCTCTCTCTCTCAAAGATAAATAAACGTTAAAGAAAAAAAAATGTGCCACACTTAAAATTTTACTCTCAAGCAGAACAATTCTGACGCCTAGCTCACAGGGAAAGGGTTTCTGGTGGGGCGCCTGGGTGCCTCAGTCGGTTAAGTGTCCGACTTGATTTTGGCTCAGGTCATGGTCTTAGAGTTGTGGGATCAAGCCCCCGAAGGTCGGGCTCTGTGTGGGGTGCAAGTCTGGTTGGGACTTTCTCTCTCCCTCTCCCTCTGCCCCTCCCCCACTCGCACTCTCTCTCAAAAAAAGAAAAACAAAAACGAAAACAAAGGGTTCCTGGTACTTAGAGAGTTGAAATATTAAGCTAACACACACCTGAATTTTAAAATAACAAAGATTCCTAAGACCAATTTAAAAAAAAGCCAAATTACGATGGCTACTAAGAAAAGCTGCAGACACAAAGTGTCGGCAGGACGTGGGACGCCAGGAGTCTGGTACAGCCCCGGCTGACACTGTACGGTGGTGCGGGGCCGCGGCGCTCTGAGGGTTAACTTCCTCAACAAACGAGACAGATTTATCAGAGCTCCCACAGTCCACGTCCGAGGCCCCACACGGATACTCGCACACCCCTGTCTGCAGCAGCTTAACGCACAAGAACCAAGTGGAAGCAACCCACAGGCCTATCAAGTACTCACCTTCCACAGGAAGGAAACTCTGACACGGATACGCTAGAGAAATAACCCGGTTACAAGAACGGAGACTCATGGTTTCTTTTATGTGAGGTGCCCAGAGTCGTCGAGTTCAAGTTTGCAGAAACAGAAAGAAAAATGGTGGTTGCTGGGAGCAGGGGAAGGGAGAAAGGGGACTTCGAGCGTCCATTCGGGAGAAGTTCTGGAGGTGGGTGACGGGCGACGGTCAAAGCCACGGGCTCCACTTCCCAGCGCACAACCGCACGGGCGCCTGGGGGCTCAGCCAGCTAAGCGTCCCACTCCTGATTTTGGCTCAGGTCAGGGTCTCACAGTTCGTGAGTACGAGCCCCATGTCAGGCTCTGCGCTGACAGCTCGAAGCCTGCTTGGGATTCTCTCTCCCACTCGTTGTGGCCCCCACCCCCACCCGTGCACGTCTGTGCTCTCTCAAAATAAACTTAAAAAATAATACGACAGAAGTGCACGTGCAACAATGGCGAATGTCACGTACATTTTACCAGAGCTCTCAAAAGCGACACAGACTTACAATAAGGTACTTCGCAGGAGGAAAAACATACCTGTCTTCTAAATACAATTTTAGCATTTTAAAACACAGTTAGATCCACACACGAGCAGAAACACAGCGAGAGGTGCCATCTGCTCATAATCCTAAACACAAAAGTGTTTTTTACAGACTAACATGCTGTATGACAAAATTATATGCAAATGCCTGGCATGAGGTGAAACAAAACCTATTAAAACACAAAAATAATTCTGATCATATGTAACACACACATATATGTATAAAAGAACATTTTGTTAAACAAACTCACTTTAATGTGAAAAGGAGATTAGGATTTCTTTCAAGTAAACTTGGGTATAACTGTTGTGTTGTTTCGATGGCTTCTCCCATTCTTCCTGCTAACACTAATTTCTGAATTCCTATTTAGAAAAAGAAAGCACACGATTACTTTTTTAAGAGTAGAAACATAAACTTGGTGGCAAAAGATTAATTTTTTCAGAGTAGAAACATAAACTTAGTGGACCGTCAAAAAAAGTTAGCAAAAAAAGGTATTTAAATTATTGTGATTAACGTCCACTTCTTTTTTATTTTAAATCATGGTTTCTTTTAGGCACTCGAGGAACAATTTCAGACACATTAAAGAATTAGAAAAACACATACTTTCATGAACTATTTTTAAAAATCACCAATTAATATACAAGTGATCTAGGGAAAGGAATCTTTCCCACAGATCTAGGGATCTGTGAAGCATCACTGGAGTTTTCAATGCGAAGATGAAAAAGAGGGACATGATGGCCCAGCAATGTGGTACTGGCTTCTCAGGAAACTCACCCCCAGCTCCTCAACTTACACACTAAATATGTCAGCTTCCATCTAACAGCCAATCCTATCTCAATAGAGTGGTTTGTTTTTTTTTAAAGACCAGAGATAATATTCAAAATGCTTTATCACATGTGGTAACATTGGAACCCAGTACTAAGAGAATGGTGGTCTCTGAGTAAGGTCTGAATTCAACATTCACTGAGTGTTCCCTGCCGTCAGGTAGCCGTCCAACTGCATGGTGAGCACACAAAAAGAGTAAAGTGATCATCTCCTGTTTGCCAGAGCTTAAACAAGAGTGAGAAGGACAGACAAGCTTACAGCTGGTGACAACACAATGGAATAAGTGTTCTTAGAGCAGTGGGACTTCTAAAAAACATTGTTTTCCTCCATCATGATTTCACCCATCTCGACGTTTCGATGCCTCTCGCTCGGCTCATCAAGCCATCCCCGCCCTGGGGACTAAGCGCGCCACCTTTACCAGGAGGCTAACTGTGGGAGGTACGCGCTGGCCCGCCCTGGGGAGGCCGGCCGGCAGCTCTGGCCGCAGCACTGGGACTGAGCAATAAAAGTGTAAGATGCACACTACTTTCAGTTCAGATGGCAACTGAAACGCAAAGACTTACATTTCTCTTAGATATTATCTCTGCTAGTATCTGATCATATGGGTTTACTTTACCAACTAAAAAAGTTTGCTAAATGTTTACTTCCTAAAAGCTAAAGCAAACATTTTTGAAGAAAAAATTTTTGATAAACATTTCTTATAAAACTTTCTCCAAAATTCTACCGTTCTCCATCTGGATGCTAACACAGTCTCATGTGAATTTTCTTTATGGTGGTCTTCAAAAATGTCAATGAAAATAAATTTCAGAGGCATCCATTTTAATATATTTGAAAAGTTTTTAATTTAAAAAATAAAATTTCTAAAAATTGATATACCCAAACCTATAATCTGAAAACAAGTGTTATCCATGCACCACAGGGTCCTTACTTTGTCTATTCTTAATGGAAGCTAATTCTTCTAGAACCGTCTGGTCTGTAGATCTGGCAAAGGCCTCTGCTGTGGCACAGTACCCATGGTGGACTAAATAAGATGAAACCATTCTTAAAATAAAAAGAAGAAACACACATCTTTTAGTCAAGAGAATACAGGCTTCATACCACAAGTTATATAAAACAAGATCTACTCTGATGTTACAAAACCAACCTATTCCCTTGAAACCAAGCTTTAAGAACCTCAACTTTAAAGTAAGTTCTAAAAAAAATCGTTTTGTTCTATTCAGGTCATATTTCCGACAAATCCCACGTGGAGAGTGCTCTCCCTCGGAGTCACTACCACGAGAGAGGCGAGGACGTCACATGGCTCTCGATCCTTGGCCCCTGTGGTCCCGGGGCTCTCTTATTACCCCATCCTTCTACTCGATCCCACGGACCGTATCTCCAGTTTCACCTTACCGCGCGGCTTATCCCAGGGAACTGTTGGCATTTTATAAAATACGGCCGTTTTTTAAGCTCTGTGTGCGGCGTGGCGCTCAGTTCCTTTCTCGGCTTGTCAGCTCCGAGAGAGGGGATCACAGAAGGGGAGCCCAAGGAATACTTAGGTGAACCGGAGAATCTTCCAGAACAAAGTCTATGGGGGCGAGAATACTAATCAATGAGAAGATGCCCTTCTAATCTAAGTCTATTCGTATGGCTGTACACAAAAACCACTCAGATGTGATTTACACGTTAGTGCCACGCTTCCAGAGAACAAGTTTATTTTTTAAAAGGTCATCAAGTGGTCAAACACACTTACATCTAACCACAAAAGGTTACAAAGACTTAACTCAACACTATTAACCCCAAGAACCAATATCTAAATATTCAACTCCTAAAAGAGCCCTCACCTGGCCCTACTAAGGGCCTACCAAAAAGTGGCAGGAAGCTGCGGTTCAGGGTAGAGAGACTGAGGGGCAAATCTCCAAGAAACAAGGTTTTTCATTTTATTTGATCTAATTGGTCAAATTAACGTAAAAGGGTAGGGAAGAGCTTTTCTAAATAGACCCCCTGGGAGGTCACAGGGAACATCGATTTTGTAAAGAGTGGGTGGCGGGGAGAGTCCTCACTGGACTCTGGACCACGGACTGAAGATGAACAAGGTTTCTTCTACTACCCTGCTAGGATGCGCGGCGGCAACCATTTTTACATCAGGAAAGAGATGTGGCCCCAGGACAGCCCCCCAACGGCGCTCTAACTCCTGGTGACCCCGAGGGTCAGCCCGGCTTCACTGCTAGGGCAAACACTACCGGTACAGGGCTCCTGTGACACCAGATGAGAACGCTCCGGGGAAGACGCATGTTTTCCACATTACCATCATGTCTTCCAATCATTATCTCCCCCAAAAAACACACGCACGAAATTCTGTTGTGTCTTTAAATTTACAACTGTTCAGAGCAATTACATAGACATTTAAGGCAAACCGTCAAATTGATGGCCTCTCAAAGCCTTTGCTATTTTCCCAGGTGAGGGGACAGGAGTGAAAATGACGATTTAAATATACTGGTACTTAATTTTTAAGTCTACGCTATTTCAAGCTTTCAGAGCTACCATTCAGTGCTACTGACACCCAGATGCCATCTCTAGCCTTTTAGCAAAGGTACCGGCTAAAACGCTGACTGTCACAGGACTTGCATTTTCCTGCTGGAAATGCATAATGATGTCCATAATGAAATTCTACTTCTTCGTAAAGAAGGAGTTAAGATAAAGGTTGTTCATGTTATAGTACTTTTATTGACACCCACGGTTTGCTGTTACCCATTCCGTACCATCCTGAATCCTAAGCATTCAGGAATCCTCACTCCTTTCCTAGCTCTTTGATCTTCATTCCTTTTGCTTCCTCTTAAAGGTCTAATAAGAACATATAAAAGCAAATTACATTAAAAATAATTAGTAAGATTTTTAAAAATTCCTTCAATAGAAAGCTTTTGGTCAGATTTTCCTATTTGGAACAGGGGCAATTAGAGCCTCCCTGAATCTACATGAAAAAATGGTAAATATTTAGCACGAAAGGAATCCTAGTAAACAAAACTAGCTGATACTATTCTGATAGAGCAACCCCTACACTGGACAAATTTAGTCAAGTCTTGAAATACAAAATGTACATCCCAAGGGTGTATTCCAGTTCTTTAACTATAGCATTACTTTGGTGCTTATTTTAACTAAATAATATTTTTTTTATCCCCATAAATATGGACACAGCCAAGTTCCTGTCCAAAAACGACTGCTCCTGAATCATACAATCTAAGTTATCATCCTGGTTTGTCTATGCATTGGCACTATTAATAACAGAATCAAGTAGCCTATGGAAATCATGAAATCCTATTACTGAGGATAGCAAATGAATGAGCACAAAGCTACCTAGTGTCACTGTATTTCCTCCACCAAATTAGTAAGACCAAATGCAAAATTATTTTTAATCGTTAAAGTAGAGTGAATTACTTTTTATAGAGATTAAAATATAATCAATACATTAAAATTACTAAGACAAAAAATTATTTTTAATTGTTTAAGAAAAATATAGAGATTTAAATGTAATCAATGATACACTAAAAATTTTTAGGATAGAAATTAGATTAAAATGCTTCAATAAATATTCCTTCATCCTAGACGAATGTTTTATAAAAAACGTATTCTTGAGTAACCCCCATGCCGAGTTCTCCACTTACTTCTGCATCACGGCCTGCCACTCGCCTTCCCGGTCTCCGACAGGAAACCGGTCGATCTGGGCCTGAATTTTGGTTCTCCACTCCCGCATGTAGTCTTCTATGTCAAACACGAAAGGGTGCTGCCCGAAATTGGCATCCACGACTTCTCCTGGCGTTTGGAGCCCCACGGTGGGGTATAAATTTGGCTGTAAGACAACACATTTCACTAGCACCTGTCTGTCTATCCGTTTTATGTTAAAGACTTACTCATTCTTTCAATTGCTACCTTTCAAATAACAGACTTTAGTTCCTGAATAGCCTAAAATCTCAAAGCCAGTGGAGAAAGAAAATTATCTAAAGACAATTAAAAGCAAAAACTCTAAATGAGACTATAGGCTTGCCAAAAAGTAGCACTTCCTAAAATCATCAAGAAAAAGTATAAAGCCACCTGTTCTATTTATCAGAGGTTGTGTGTCATTACATTTCTAATAAGCAAAAACACAAGTCTTGCTCTTAGGAATATGTCACCTAAGAGTTACACATTAATTCACGTGTAAACACACTAATTCAGATTTATCCTTTTATATATGACATGTCTGATGCATTTCTAGAAACGTCATGCAAAGACTAGTTACTGTAGAAGCACAATTCTACCCAGGCAGGCACCACTTTAAGTTTACTGATTTCATTTATCTGTACATTTGGCACGCCATTATAAAGGGGTGGTGGTAAGAATTTAATTATAAGCAAAACACAGTGCCATTGTCTATATAAAAATAAAAGACTAAAGTACACATATTTGAGGAGCAGAAAGGGATTTAAATAACTAAATTCACAGAGAAATGCATTTAGATCTATTCCAAGTTTTGAAGCTAAACAATCAAGTGTAATAGTTTCAAGTACACCAAAAATACAGGAGTCCTTCTGGCTCTCTATTACTAGTTGTTGTTATCTAAAGGGCGGACGAGTTACTGAGCGTCTACTAAATAGCAGGGTTTAAGCTCGATAATAATCCTGTGAAATAATTATTATTTGCACTACAAAGATAAAGAAAGTGAGGAGGGGGGTAAATTAACTTGCTCATGGTCTACAGTGTGACAGAGAAGGGACTGCAACACAGACTAATCTGACAACAAATCTAGGTTTAGTTCTACTTTAGTAGACCCACTTCATCTTTATTCTCTGTATGTTATGCCTTATTTCCTTGCTTTAATGGTTATCACAAATATTTTCACTACAAAATCAGGTGAAGATGAAGAGTAGATAATTTGGACGTGACTATAAGATGCTTAGGTATCTTTCACGGCAAAAAGCTAAGAGGGTGTGTTTAACAACAACTGATCGATCAGACAACCAAAATCAGAAACAAACAATACTGTGTGAAAATGAGGAGAAACAGACTTGCCCTGGATTCGGGAAATAAATGGTAATGCAACGTATGCAAATGCCCAGATTGCGAACCAGCCAAACTAGCAAGTTTTTACAATTTTCAGCCAATGATAAGTGAGCTACTTGTTCCAACCATCTCGTTTCACCCTGCAGAAAACTGAAACCCAGCGAGGGGCAGCATGCGTCTGACCGCGAGCCTCTCTCCGCTTCCAGCACACGATTCTTCCCACGGAACTCCGGAGCCAAACCTTGACGCCTTAAAACAAAACTACACAAAGCCTAAGACTCTTCACGCAGGTAACGACAGAGTGAAAGGCAATCCTGTTTGTGACGCAGAATATGACTCTGATCATCGGCACTGCCCACACAGGGACGCTCTCTAGGGTGCGCTAATCTAAATTTTCCTGACAAATTCGGGAAAATAATCCTATCAACACCAGAAAAGAAAAGCAACACTCAGGAAAGCGCCGATAAAACTGTGCCATCACACAGCTTAAGACTTCCCTGTGACAAGACATGCCATAAACGTTAAGACAGCGGACTTTAGAGGAAGAAGTCAGCTACACAGATAAGGATCAACATTCCCAACGTAAACAATGTTCTCACAAGACAGGACAAAGCTTAATAGGCCAACTCAAGTTTTTTTAAAGTGGTGACAGCTATTCAGGCAATTTGCAGAAGAAATGTAGAATAACAAGGGAAATATGAAGAGACACTTAACCTCACTGACCTCCCTAACATACAAATTAAAACAAGAACTTTTTGCCCCTTAGGTTAAGATTTTAAAAGCTGACAATACCCAATGTTGATGACGGCTGAGCCCTCTCACCCACTGTACACAGCAACGTACACAGATATAACCGTTTAAGAAAGAAATGTGGCAAAATCTACTGAAACTGACAAAGCAATTTCACTTCCTACAGAGAAACAAACAGAATGCCCTGTGGCACTATTGTAATGGAAAAATATTTAAAAGAATGTCCACTCACAAGTGGTATTAGGTCACTGAAACTCAGATTATGTATATAATATATATAATAATTATAAGGCATATCATCATTTTATGTCTAAGAAAAACACTGCCCATTAAATGCGGCAGACCGCAGAGGCTAAGATGCACCCCAATGTTATAAATGTCAAAACAGAAGGGCGCCTAGACGGCTCAGTCGGTTAAGCATCTGACTTCGGCTCAGGTCATGATCTCCAGGTTTGTGAGTTCGAGCCTCACACTGGGCTCTGCGCTGAAGTGAGGAGCCTAGCTGGGATTCTCTTTTTCTTCCTCTCTCTGCCCCTCCCCCACTCATTCTCCCTCTCAAAAATAAACTCAAAAAAATTAAACGTCAAAATATGAAAAAAATGCATCTCAGAAATTGTGTAGTACATCATACAATAAGATATTATTAGAGAAACAAGAGTAAAAATTTGTATGCTGACAAAGAAAGATGTCATATATATTCCTAAATGCAGAAAAGCAACCTAGAGACTAGTACATGAAAAGTAACTATTTTTTATACCACTTACTGAACTTTAAACCTGAAGAACTGAGGAGAAAGGAATTAGTCCTTAAGTGGCTAAACCATACATATAAAAAAAAAAAATCTAACAGACTATTTCACTTGCTGGACTACAGGTTTCTGAAACAGAAGACAGCAATGCTCAACGGTTTTCAGTATAGTCACTGAGCTGTGCAGCCATCACTGCTATTTAATTTTACACCATTTTCATCATTCCAAAAAGTAACCTTGTATCTATGAGCCGGCCCCCCATCCTGTAACCCCTGACCACCACTCATCTACTCTCTGACCCTACACATCTGCCTGTTCTGGGCGTGTCACACAACCAGAATTCATATGCTATGTGGCCTTTTGTGACCGTTTCCTCTCATTTAGCAGAATGCTTTCAAGGTTCTTCTGTGACACAGCATGAATCTAGGTTGTGGAGTAAAACAATGTCTTCTAGGAAACTTGCTGAATTAAGAGGAAAAAAAAAGATCACCCCTTCTCATGAAGAACCGGACAAAAATGAAAATAAGGGTCTATGAAGAGAACAGAAAAATAAATCTAATTTCTATTAACCTATGAAAGATAAAGGCAGATATTAAAAGTCATATTCAAAAACTAAATATACACAGAATCAAATTCAATGGCATAATCTTGTTCTAAAGAGGTTTTCTAATGAAAATGAAAGCAAATAATGTTATCTCTAAAATGTAGATTTCAAGTCAGCCTAAAGAACTGGAAAACAGCATCATTTTAAATGAGAACAGCTTCAATAACAAAAAAGAAAGAATTTACCTAATCCCAAACTGAATTAGGTTTATAGACAGACATTTCTCAAATAGGTGAGGTGAGCTGGGGACGAAAGATTATTCTGGAAAAGATGTAAGGTTTTCAAAACCATGTACACATCCTAGGTTCCATGAGAAGAAGAATATAGCCTAGATAAACTGTTTTTCTGTAAATACACTCCCTACCCATATTTAACGCTACAACTGGCCAGTGAGAGATCACAGGGAGGGAGAGAACATACAGAGACCTCTTTGGTGAGCCCTAAAGGAAAGGATTTGCTTTTTCTTTCCTTTTCAAGTAGCGGACTGCTGTGCTGCGTGTGGAAGTCCCACAAGATGTAGAATCGTATGAATAAAAAACTCTCAGAATGACTGTATTTAAAAAAAACCCCAAACTTGTAATGCCACCATAACTACCACTTTACCCACTGTTATTAAAAAGCTAAATACTACCACTGATTAATTATAGACAAGGCGAAAAACACAACCGGTGATTCTAAAATGGGACAAAAGTAATCAGAAGGCAACACAAAAACAGTCAACAAGTCTACAATGGGCTTAGTCTTTTCCAAATTGTCACCACTCACAAGTGAGGACAAGAGCTCGTAATGCATCTGCTTGTTCCGACAAGTTGGTTCTACTTACTCCGGGTCACAAAAAGAGGAAAAACGCCCCCAACACCCAGCCACCACAGCCCTTTAGCCAACTACAGATGAAAACTCCAGAGTTGCCTGAAGCCCCTGTAATGGTTGTGAGCCACGCCCACCTGCCCCCCACCCCCCGCCCCTCCACAGAAGCTCTTCTCTGAAGCCTCCCCTCCACGGGTCACATGAGCCCCAACTTGTCCACTCACAGCGTGCTTCTCCCTTTATATTAACTTGTTTGCCTGCTACTGAATCATTCTCATCAGCAAATAAACATCCTAGTAAATAAAAAAAATCTTTCATTGCTTCCACCACCAGCCACTACATCCCACTTGTTTCCTCCCTAGTGCAGTCAAAACCCTCCACCAGGTTGTCCGCACGCCGTGATTTCTCTCCTCCTATTCACTCTTAAACCCTTTCCAGTGAGGATTTCTCCACCACTCAGTTGGCTGAAACTCTGTCAAAGCCACCAAGCGACCTCCACTCTGCAAATCCGCCGGTCATTCCTCAGTCCTCAGCTTACATGAGCTGCCACAGGGCATCTGACACTGCTGCTAACTCGTTCCTTCTAGAGGCGTTTTCTTCACTCGGCTTTGCAGACACACTCATTCTTAGTCTTCCTCCTCCCTCACCGACCGCTCCTTCTCCATCTCCCCTTGCTGCTCCCGTCTCTTCTCCCAAACACGCATGCCCCTCTTCCCCGCCTACACACACTCCCTTGATGACGTCCTGTGGTCTCATGGCCTCCATTTCACTTATACAAAACTCAACTCCAGATCCCCCCGCCCCCCAAAGCCTGCTTCCTCTCCACAAAGCCTCTATCAGTAAGTGACATCGCCATCCTGTCCATTCCTCAGGCTGAGAATCTCCAAGTGCTACCCTCTTTCTCATACTGTCTGGCTCTCAGCTGAGATTTTGTTCAAATCATATTGATTTTGGTTTTTTAATTTAACTCTTTATCTGTGACTTACTTTGGTATAAACACAAGACAAAATCTCAAGATTACATTTTTTTTTCAAAAAGATAAATACCTGTTCCGTTACTGCTTATTAAATAATGCTTCCTGCTGAGTGTGTTGATTTTAGACTCCAAATTTTCCTTGGTTTAGCAATGTAACTTCGAATTCTTTTTTTTCCCCTAGAATTCTCTTCAGGAATATTAATAATCTATACGTTGGATGACTACTCTGTGCCTCTGATCCTCCTGTCACTTTTCTCAAAATGTCTTGGAAACTGGAATGTGCCTTATCATCAGTGGCACCTTGCGTGTGTCTAGTCAGGCAGCTGCGGGGCTGTGCCCACACAGGTGTGACTTTGTTACAAGAGTGTCTGTCCTGGTGAAACACGGACAACTGCAATGTCGGCCAACAAGTCATGTACGAACCAATTAAGAAAGAAGTATCAGAGTCCTGATTGCTTTCAGAAAACCTCTGGTTAATGCCTCTTGGGAATATTAAAAAGGGCTATCGTCAAGGCCTAGGCAATGGCATCAGGAGCTTAGAAGAAAATGCCAGACACAACGGACAGCTCTTAAGAAATGTTCTCGACAACACAGAAGACACCATCGTAGAGAAAACCACAGACATCAACCCTGAAAAAGTGGTCTCAAAGGTCAGACTCTAGACATCAAGACTGGGGAATACCTTCATCAATCTATATTGCATATTTTATTTTTTTTTTTTTGGTTGCAACGAGTGATACTGATGAACCTATATTTAAATGGGCTGAAAGATAATTCAGTGAATACAAAAGAAAAATTCCAGGTAATAAGAAAGCATCATATCGATGCCTGTCAGGTTGTTTTCCCCTGAGTGTTATGCGTGTTGCACATGATAAGGGACAGTCTTTGACTCAAGAATGTATCTGGAATCACACCAGTTCTCACATCTCTAACAAGGGGAGTCACCACCATCTCCTGCCTCAGTTTCTGCAACGGCCTCCTCACAGGTCTGCTGGCTTCTTCCCTTACTCCCTGCCCCCGTCTAGGTCTCAACCAGCAGTGAGTGACCCTTTAAAACTTACGTTATACCTCAAACCCTGCAGGGTCTCTGCCTTTCACTCCAGGTATGTGCCGAGTCCCTACAATGGCCCTCAGGCCTCCGTGATCTAGCTCGCCCTCTCCCACCAGGACCTCGGACTCACCTGGCACTCCCGCATGCTCCCACCTCGGCAGGGCTCCCCTCACCATCCCCTCTGCCCGGGACAGTTCCCTACATTCCCATTCAGCGGACTCCCCTCGCTTCGCCACAAGTCCCTGCTCGTGACTCACCCTGTGCAAAGGTGAGCAAGCTGCACACTCACTTCTGTCTGTGCTACTCGCACGTTTTCTTTCTTTAACAAGTCCTTAAAATCGGTCATGGTTTACTTGTTACTATGATATACTTGTACACTTATAATGTATTTATTCTTAGTCCCCAGCTTGACTACTTCAAGAGGACACTAACTTCCACCTGCTTTGATGAATGACGTTTGCCCAAGCACAGGACCTGTCACCAGCAGCCACTCCGTGTACAACTGCACTAATGAACGACCAGAGCTGCTGCAGAGCCTCTTGCTGAAAAGTGCGGGGGGACCAAGCGAAGGCAGGGACGTCACAGGGCGTATTCTAAGGATCAATTCTGATTTATTTTTTTAAGCTGCAACGAAGTTCCCTTGCGCAGTGACACCCCGAGCAATTTGGAGCCTCATTTCTCAAGCGCATACGGTGGTGGCTAGAGAAAGGACCTCTCTTCTACGCATGGCATGCAAACCTAACACTTATCAGTACGACTGAGTTCCAAACATGCTTAACGCTAGTTTCTTTAACGTCTTTTCATTAAAAATGCAAGACTGCTTTTAAAAGAAAGTGTGTCTTACCGGTAGGTCGGTGAAAGCAATACCTAAAAAACAGACAAAAACCAAAAAAAGTGGCATTAGAAATGGTTTTTCAAAGGCGGACGTCGGCGACAAGCTGCACGGAACTTCTAACTGAAAACAAGGGAGGAACCGCAGAGGAAGGACGGGGAGACTGGCAGGCTAAGCATAAAATCACGAGACTAGCATCTTCCTCAGGGACACCGACCGAGGTCGGAGTGAACGCCATCTCCTCTCAAGACCCACATCCTGGCTGGTCACACACCCAAGTTTGCTTATGGGGACACCATTTTGAAAAATGGTTTTAGAAGCATCTTCTAGGCTATGTGAGGACCCACATAAGAACGCAGGTTGTGTGACAGTCACAATGGATTTGTGACCAACACCCCAAGCGCTCTAGCCAGTCTTACCACTCCTTCTTCCTCACCTAGATTCAGTTCTTCAGCAATGTGAGGGGGATGGAGAGGACACTTCTTTTGTTACCAAGAGAAAAAAAGGGAACGATGCAAAATACAGTATTTTTGTTTCTTAAAAGAAAATTTTCCCATGATAGTACATTCTTAAGTCACTTTTGACTATTCTGTGGTGAGAGTCAATTCCTTGTTCAAAGAATCAAGATTTACACTGCTGAGAACTCATGGATGTCCTGACAGTAATTTCAACACAGCCGTGCTCCAAACATACTTGAATAATGTGACGTCACTGAAGTCTACTGGCATCCCTGAGGTGATGACTTAATATAAAATAATCTCTCTGCATGTACTGAAATACACTGCTCAGCGGAAAATGCACCAATAAATAAACCAAACGTTTCTGGAGGATCTCACTGATAGGTTTAAAAAAATGAGAAACAGGAGGAGGTGTTGTTGGCTTGTCAGATAGTCAGTCCTTCCCGTCTCAATACACATTAAAACAAAACGAAACAAAAAACCCACACCAACCCCACGACTTCTGTGGTGCTGATCAACATCTAAAAATCGAGGGTATTTCTGTTGTCTTTATGG
Source organism: Suricata suricatta (assembly GCF_006229205.1). NCBI lineage: Eukaryota > Metazoa > Chordata > Mammalia > Carnivora > Herpestidae > Suricata > Suricata suricatta. The sequence continues at coordinate 15,022,029 of NC_043706.1, read as the reverse complement.
TCTCTCCCCACGTGAGACCCTATGGCCTGTTAACTGTGCTCTACCATCAGGAAACACAACCACCTGATACTAAAGTAATAAAACTCAAAGGTGAACAGACTATACACATCTCTTGTTTTTTAGTAAATGTGTAAAAATCGTGTTTTGTAGTTAAAGTCTTGTTTTTATGACTTTTAAAAGCTAGTCAACTCATGTTGGCTTGTCAAAAGGAAAACCAAGCGGGGGCTTCCCCCAGCCCCCTGTACAACATTCCAATTACTTCTGGCTTCATTAATACATAGAAAGCAAAGGGACTCAGGCCAAATATGGGAATTTATTCTAAATATTTCAGAAAACTAAACAGGATACAAAAACCAACAGAGAATATTTTGGTTCTCATTTGTATCTTTACCATTTTTCATAAATTAGCAGCCTGATAAATTATTTTCCTCAAAGAGGTCTATTATAGCAAAGACTGCCTACTTTTATAGTTTCAGCAAAAGATCCTTTTTGTTATTACTGAAATCCTCAGTCTTTACCAAAAACTCTAATGAGAAACCCAATTCCAAAGACGAACATTTCCGAACATGGCCAAACACAGCTAGCACTGCCTGTGCCCAATCAGACCACAAAAAGATGCCACGGTTATGAGTTAGAAGAATTATTTAAATTTTACACAGAAGACAATTTTTTTAGATTTTGGATTTTTGTGATTTGTCAAGAGGTTTTGCAAAAAGTGATCTTCAATTGATAATACTGAACATTTCCAATTATGTTAACCTGGATCCTGAACTGTTTCTCCTCTATTTTCTCAAATAAAACCTTCTCCATTTCTATTTTTATGATCAGTAAATGTGTATTTTTGAAAACCTTCATGAAACTGAAACTAAAGAGGTATCAGCTTGTGGGCAGAAATCATCCGCTCTGGGATGTACAAAACAACACTGTGGAAATAGTATTTTATTTTCTAGTAGCCAGAGTTTGGACCAAAGGTAAGCACGCCTTGGTAGAGCAAGTCCCCATGTTCTGCTCTCTAGTCTGTATGGTCTCTGTCACAACTACTCACTTCTGCCACCGTAACAGAAAAGCACCCGTACCCATCACACAAGTGAACGGGTGTGGCCGTGTTCCAATGACACTTCACTTAAAAAAGAGACAGGAGGCCAATCTGGACCAGGAGCCATGGTCTGCTGACCTCCATCTAGGGGAATGATTTTTTTACCCCTGGACCCCCAGCACCTAGCCCAGATCCCGGCGGACAGTGACCGTCAACAGCATTTAGCACACCCTCACTACGTGCCAGGCAAGTGCTTAAGAACTTCGCATGCGTCATTTCAGTCGGCTTGAACAACTGGAAAAAGGTGCATATTATGGTGATTCTATTTTACATATTGAGGCACAGAAATATTGACCTGCTAAAGTCACGTGGCCTTAGCCAGGAGACAAACGCAGGCAACTAAAGAATCCTTTCGACTGCTCTTAAATTGCCTCTCTATGTGCCTCATAAACATTACACTTATAAATGACTCATGACAAAGGTCTCAAATTTACTTCAAATTAGAATGTGATTCCATCACTAAGTACTCTTTTCCTAAAAAGCATCTCACATTTTAAAACCAGTCTCTTATTCAAGAGAAAACTCTCCATATAAATATTTGTGAAACTCTAACAGGAAACAAAATCATAACACCTATGGTGTTTCCAGCTCCCAAAATAGAATTTCTTCTCTAGAATAAAGTTTTAGAAACCGTACAAGACTAAGTTGGGTTTTAAAAATATGTCTTCTTTTGCATTTTTGAATCAAAAGTCATACCTCAACGCAGATTTCTCCTGGTCTTATGTACGATCAAATATCTTAATCAACCAAGGCCACTGCGTAGACTATCCCAGTGAACTGCTTTGGTAAGCCGGAGCAGTGTTATACAGAAGCTGAAGAGGCTGTATCCTTCTGGAAACTGGCTGACCACAGCAACCCGACCGAAATACACACCTCTTGCCCAGTGTCCTGAATCAACATTTTTGTGCCAACGACAACAATACAGGGGTCCAGTATGGACTTGCGATGCCCTTTTAGTCAGGTAACACAGGACTGCAGGATCAGTATTAAAAATGAGAAGGAAAGGTTGAAGCCAAATACTAATGTGAAGACATGGACTGTATACCCAGAATATGCTGAGACACGAAAAAGGAACAGCTATTACCAATGCAGCATAGCACTCAGAATTTTCTACTATGAAATGAAAGAAACAGCAGCTTTTGTGTTCTATCAAAGAACATCTATGATTAGCCTAAGGATACTATTCACAGTCTAATTTTTCTATACTGTTGATGAGCCAACTGAAATTCCGGTCTTCTGAAGCCACTGAGTGGTCGCTTCCTTATGCTTTACCTCTTCAAAAATAATTGCTTTGCATCAAAGATTTTTCAAATAATGTGAAACCATGTTATTTTTAAAGCATCAGTCTTACTATCCTTTATACTTTAAAAACAAAACCAAAAAGACTTCTAAGAAAAGGGAGTGTAACAACCACACGTGACTCTGAATTTGAAGTGCTCTGGGTGTGTGTGCAACTAAAAAGCCTAATTTCCTCCTCGTCCTATAGGTGTCTTCATGTTTTCACTAATCTATTTATTTTGAATTTGGCACCTGTCCTTTATCCTTAGAGATTCTGGTGTGTGTGTGTGTGTGTGTGTGTGTGTGTGTGTGTGTTTCAATTCTGCTCCTTTCTGTAGGACTAACCCGCGGCCATCACTTGGTTAGCAGGCCTGACCTTTTAGTAAGTCACGGCCTTTGGTGCACTTGATAGTGGCAATCTTTTCCTTCGTCATCCCCCGTGCTACACGACACACCTCAGCACCTGTTACCTAGAGAGTGCAGTCATGCTCTGCAGTGTTTTACTCAAAGCAAAGCAGAGAACACTCAGCATTTCCATTACTAGAATAAAGACGTGAGTGTGGGGTTATTTTCACAGTTATTCCCGTACATGGGATACAATGCAGCCTTCACAGAATACAAATTTTCACCATTTCCTCAACCTCCACCTGGAAGGAACAAAGAAATCATGTCCAGAGGCAACTATTTATAATAGAGAACTCCATAATAAATGCGACGACCATGCGGTAAGTACAACAATCACAATACTTGATTATTTTACATGCAATACGTTATCTTAGTACCTAAACTATGTCCATTCTTGGTGTAGAAGCAGGTATTGTTGATAAGGTTAACACAACAGCCAATGACATCGCCCGTCGTAAAAGTTGGTCCATAAGGTTGTCCCGTTCCAGAAGAACAAAATGAATGTCCATCATCCCCATGATAACCATATGAATGTTTATCCCAGCCTAAAGAGAAAGTTCCAGTATATTTACAATGAAAAGTCAGGTTCCTCTGTTCTAGACCTATGCACGATTATGACAAGCAAGAATAGTACAACAGACAATAGCACAAAAATAAAACTCCCAAAGGCACCTTTACACTCAACAATTACGCCATATGATTTCTACATTAGAATACTGCTTATGATACTAAAGAAAATAAATTTGCCACATAGAAAACTAAAACATGTATTGAACGAAGACTCATACCATTAAAAAAAAAAAAAAGTCAGTCACATTTCCCATCCATATTTCCTTTGCTAACAGAACAAAGGAATTTTGCTTTGATTTGGCTTAAACATACACACAACACAGCATTTAATATAAAACAGGAGATTTTTCTATTTTCAAAAAGTTTCCCCCCAAACTAATTTTTAACATTAGCACATAATCCAAGAATCATTTCAGATGATAATCGGATGATTAATGGTTTGGGAAACGGTTCTGCCATCTCAACTGACACCGTCGTTAGTTTACTTTCCCTACTAGCCTACATTCCCAGAATATTAAACCAATGACCACAGGTTGAAAGCCAGGAATGTGCTGGGTAGCAGAAAGAACCAAGCATATGAAAATATTTAAAGTAGTTGATATGGCTAGTTACCAGAAGTTAAAATACCAAAACAAAACAAGCCAAAAAAAAAAAAAGGACAAAAAAAAAAAAGCAAGAGTATAAATTTAAGTTTTGCTAAATATCATAAAAGTTAAATTTTTTAAAGCCACTCGGCTTCCAACTTTGAACTTGTAATACAGGTGATTAAAAACACGGAAAAGTGTGTTTAATTGTCTCAAATTTAACTAGAAAGCAGTAGCTGTAAGATAGTACTATATAATTCAAGTACAAGTACCTGGTAGTCTATTCATGTTCACACCTTGAGCAGAAAGACCAATTCCCATGTAACTGTTAAAAAAAAAAAAGGGAAGGAAGAAAAGCATGTTATTATTACCATATATGTAAAAAATTACCAAACACTCTGAAACATCAGAACCCAGCCCAAGTTGAAACTCCTAGGACAGTTACAAAAAAGTTATTACAATAAATTAGATAGCAAGAAGGACAATATTAGCACAATAAAACCCAGATTCGCAGTAAATTCCTACCGCACTCATTCATAAATACACCCCAACTATTAGAAATAATTATGCACTCTACTAACAACTAGAAAAACCTTTCAACTTATCCACATATTTAGGATTAAGACTTCTAAGAAAAGTGTTGGGGGACTTGTGGAAGAAAAAGAAAACAGTAATTAGGAAACAAATATATTTCTAAAAAGACACAGTGAAGTTCGAGACCACAAAAAAAAGGAACACAGATACAGATTTAGAAAAAATGTCAAATTCATGTAAAAACATCTGAAATGCTTAATAAAATTACTATATGGTATCCATGTACTTGCTTTCTCAAAGAGTTTTGTCAAAATGACAAAATCAAATTAAACATAGGGCTCTTAACTTTTAATTTATGAAACTAAAAGAACAAAATTATCTCCAAAAAAATACATGGGATTGATTTTTTAAAGCTTATAAAATATTAATAAAACCCATAGAGACAGGAGAAAAGGTGAAATGTATAAAGCAATACACCTGCAAATACTGATTACCCCCCCCAAACCTAAATAAAACAGTAAACTCAATCCAGTTTGTTAAAAGGCTAACTGACAATGATTGCATCAAGATTTAAAATGGCATTTGACAGGGAACCTGGATGGCCCAGTCAGTTAAGAATCTGACTTGGGCTCAGTTCATGATTTCATGGTTGGTGAGTGCAAACCCTCCATTGGACCTGGGGTCTGCTTCACAATCTGGGTGTCCCTCTCTTTCTAAAATAAACAAACACTAAAACAAAATAAAATGGTATTTGAGCTACATTCCTAATAAAAACCTCAAGCAAATTGAGTAAAAGGAAACTAAAATGTGACACATGTCTCCCCAACTCTAATACAGCAAAATATTCAACAGTAAACCCTGAAGCCATTTCTGCTGAAATCAGGGCATGGAGTTGTCTGCAACTGTTAAACACCATTTTCAGATAATTTAATAAAAATAATAAAAACAGGGATGCCTGGGTGGCTCAGTCGGTTGAGCAACTTCAGCTCAGGTCATGATCTCACCACTCATGGGTTCAAGCCCTGCATCGGGCTCTGTGCTGACAGCTAGCTTGGAGCCTGGAGGCTACTTCGGATTCTGACTCTCCCTCTCTCTCTGTGCCCCCCCCCACCCCCCGCTGGCACTCTGTCTCTTTCTCAAAAATAAATAAACATTAAAAAAATTTTTTAAAAATAAATAATGAAAACAACCAGTGTGATAGTAAAAAAAATATAAAAAATATTTGTCATTGCTATGATTATATACGTGGAAAACTACAGCATCTACTAAAAGCTTTTGGAATTATAGTTGACCCTGGAACGATGCAGGGGGCTGTGCCACTGACCCTCATGCAGTCAAATACGCAAGTATAACTTGATGACCCCAAAACTTAACTAATTGTCTGCTATGGACCAGAAGCCTTATCGATAACATGAAGAGTCAGTGGACACACATTTTGTATATTATGTCCATTACACACCATACTCTTACAATAAAGTTAGAAGTGAAAGGAAGAAAATGTCAAGAAAATCATCAGGAAGAAAAAAATGCGTCCACCGTACCGCATTTATTGAAAACAGTCTGCATATAAGTGTACACACACAGTTCAAACCCATGTTGTTCAGAATCAACTATAATTATTTTGGCAGAGTGACTAGATAAGACCAACATTTAAATTTCTCTTCTAGTAGTAACTAGCTAAGAAAAAAAGCGGTGTGTGTAAATACACAGCCACAAAACTAGAGAAATCATAAAACAGGAATCTCAAGCCATAAAAATGATACATTAAACTAAATGCTATAAATATGTGGATATACTATGTATTTGGATAACTTGACAGTACAAAAAATATCTTTCTAAAATTAATATATACATGTAATAAGACTTAAGAAAGACTCCCAATGGATTTTCAGAACGAGGAAATGATTTTAAAGTTCATATGTAAAAATCAGAAGTTTAATCAAGAAAATCACCAGTTTTAAAAAGAACAATAACTTAGTATTTGCCCTACAAGTTATTAAAAGAATGAGCTGAACTCACAGAAGCAGTATTACTAATAAGAGCAGTAACTTGTCAAATGAGACAAGAGTGACAAAACATCAAGAAACAACATTTAGCTCTCTAGTCAAAAAGACTCATTAAGTGTACACTTCGGCTCAACCCTTCTGTTTCGAACAGAACATACCATGTTAAGTACGGGGAAGGAGAAAAGACTTATTAATAAGGTGCAAGAGTCAAGTCTTGGAGAAGAAACAGAGATGAGAGCAGGATCTGACAACAGCCCGGCCAGGTTCTGGCTCTCCGAGCCCACGGTCATGGCTGCAGTTTCCCCTTCTGGGAAAACAAGGCCTAAAGACGTCCCCCAGGAGGAATATCGCCACACTCCCCGCGTAGGACCAAAGACTGGACCCGGCTTCTGCTCCTGAGAGCAAGAGAAGAAAACACTGATTCTACTCGCTGCCTTGGCCTGAGCTTCCTGGACCCCGGGGCCTCGGTAGGAGCAGCAGTGGTCTCCTGACCAGCAGCCAACAGCGCTGCTGAGTGGCCGGGGGCTGAGTCTGCAAGGCGCCAACCCAGCTGAACAGAGAACCGGAAACTCCTCTACCTGCTGTTAGAAAGTGCAAACTGTCATATGGAGAAAATAAGGATAGAAAAGGATGCACAAAATGAAGAAAAACTTTAAATTTTCCAATCAAAATGAGACTACAAAAGCAGAATTCTGTAATATGCCAAACACAGATAGGCCGAGGACATGAATACACCTGAAACAAAAACTCACTCCAGAAGACACAAACAGGTGGACAATTAAGACAGAGAGAAGTTTAAAAAGTACATTTAGTGGAGGGGGCACTTGTCGGGATGAGCACTGGGTGTTATACGGAAACCAAACTGACAATAAAGTATAAGAGGAAAAAAAAAGTATATTTAAGATATGTAAAAGGAAAAAGGAGTCTTCGGCACTGAAGGTTAAAGCAGAACACCTATATTTATTAAGACAGCTAGTTTTCCACAACTGAAAAATACATTGTTAAATTGAAAGCTATACACACTGAAGATAAAATAACCCTGCACGAGGACACAATGTAGAATATCAGTAACATGCAATCCTAAAAGCTTCCCAAGAAAAAGTACAGATTATCTCCCTCAAAAAAAGACCCCCACAATGACAGCAGACGCCTCAGCAGCAGCCGAGGGCCGTAAACAACGGCACAAAGTTCTGAGGGCAAAGAACTGTCTAGAACTTAATGTAAAGAACCTAGAACTTCATGCCCAGATAAAGTTTCACTGAAAATGAGGGCAATCTACGGTGTTTAAAGACACTAAAAAGCTAACCCTTTACTATCCACAGACCCTCACAAAAGAACTACTTGAAGATATGGTTAGTAGAAAGACAAGTGAAAAACAAAACAGAAGAAATGCATGGGTCAAAGAACCATAATCAGCACAAAAAATGATGACATAGGTCAAACTAAAAATAATTCCTTAAAAAAATACTATTATTTTAAATTCTATAACCCATATGTATGCTAGAATACAATTAATGGTACTTTACATATAAAAACCCAAAAAAACATGACCCATATTCAAGAGAAAAGAAACAAAACAGAATGACCGTGAGATGATGAAGTGGTTGAAATTAAAATATAAAGAATTAAAGCAGCTCTGGTTGCAATGCTAAGGGATGCAAAGGCAAATATGCTTACAATCATTTCAACAAAGAAAAAGAAACAATAAAAACACCCAAAAATTCTGGAGCTGAAAAATATCTGAAATAAGCCCTTACATGCTTCATGGCACCCCGGAAATGGCAAGATGAGTTACATATCCAACGGTCTAACACACATGTAACCCAAGTCCCACAAGGAGAAAGAGAAAATGGGTTAAAAATCTGAGAAAAATCTCTCAAATCTGGGATAGGACAAACATTTACAGATTTAATAATCAATGGGTTAGATACAAAGAAAAGCACACCTAGGCACAAATCACAAGCCAAACTGCTGAAAGCTAAGAATAAAAATAGTGAAAGCATCCAGATAAAAAAAAGACCCGTCACTGTCACAGAAACCCTGAGCTGCACACTCACTTGTGCATTTCTCACAAGAAATAAGAAGCCCAGAAGACAGTGAAATGAAATATCTGTAAATGTAGAAAATGGGGAAGGAGAACTCATGCTGTATTATCATATTTAAGTTCCTAAAATTCACTGCACTATACAAAATCAGGCAACAAAAATGATAGGGCTTATGGGGAAAAAATGGGGTTAAGAGCAGGGTATTCCAAAAGTCTATCAGCAACACATTAAAAAAAAGAGAGAGAGAAGAACTCAATTAAAAAAAACAACAACAGAAGTAAAAAAAAATTTTTATGCATACTAAACTGATTAAATACATAAACACAATAGTAAGTACAGTGCCTTACACTGAAAAAGACCTGAAGTTCACTTGGGGAAGTGAGTGGCACAGGACTGTAGCTTGTGGGTTTTTGTGAAGTGCTGGAAGGAAAGTTCTTTGACAGGGCAAATCCGTAACAGCAGATGTGGGTGGGTGTGGCTTGTAACGTGCAGTGAACTAACATAGTTGGTAGATGTTTAAGGGGGTGCGCGACGTATAAAACAAGCTCAAAATTACACAGCAATGAAGGAGTGGCAAGATTTCTAAAGTACATGAACAAGAAATATATTTTTTACCAATTTTTTTTAGAGAGAGACAGAGCATGAAGAGGGAGGGGCAGAGAGAGAGGGAGACACAGAATCAGAAGCAGGCTCCAGGCTCCGAGCTGTCAGCACAGAGCCCCATGCGGTGCTCAAACTCACAAATTGTGAGATCATGACCTGAGCTGAAGTCAGATGCATAACCAACTGAGTCGCCCAGGCACTTCAATGAGTAAGAAATGTATTACCATGGTACTCTGTTTAGCAACAGAGATGGACATAAAAAATTTTTGGATCAATGTATCAACACAGATCATTTCAAATTATACATTTTTAAAATAATGATTGTACCAAATATCAAATAACAGAGACTAAGAATATTAAATTCCTATGATAGAAAAATTTAAGACTACTTGCTTAATTTCCCATCTGTTCTCTCCATTCATCCTTTCCTACGTTCTTTGTATTCTTCTATATTTAACCTTCATTAGCTTTCTGCTATACATTTTGACACTGTATTAATGAACACCATATAAGTGTTAAGAAGTGCATCTTTAACATATTCTGGATTGACTTAGTATATTTATTACATGATGGCAGTGTCACACAAAACTTTTTAAAGCCTGCTGACCTCTTCCCACCCTTTTGCCATTCACTCCCCAAGAATGTCACCATTCTTGCTTTATTTAGTTAATGCAGCCTGACTCAGTGAGACACCCAACAGACATCTCATCAGAAACCATGGAGGCCAGAGGCAGTGGGATGACATCTGGCAGTGTGGGAAGAGTAATCTGTAAAGCAAGAATTCTATAACTGAGCAAAACTATACTTCAAAAACAGAGAAACTAAGATATTCCCAAATAAACAAAACCTGGAAACTTGTCACTAATAAACTTGAATAAGAAATGATAAAGCATAAAAGAAACTAGAGAGTAACTCAAACCCATACAAAGCAAGGACATCAATAAAGATAACTACATAGGTAAATATAAGACAGTATAAATGGTTATGTCTTATGCTCTTCTCTTATATAAAAAATATAAAGCAATAATTATAACTCATTAGGTTTAAATTGTAAACAGAATTTTACGACATTAACAGTGAAAAGGAGAAGATACGTTAGGAAGCAAAATTTAACACACTGTTGGAATTAAGTTGGTATTAATCCAAATTATATTTTTATATTAAGGTATCATTGAAGCAATCCTCTAGAGCAACCACTAAGAAAATAAAAAGTACAGAAAAGAAGCCAAAATCAAATTGAAAGGTATACTAGAAAACATCTAATTCACACAAAAGAAAGCAATAATGGAAGAGCAGAGAAACAAAAAGATATAACATATGTAATAAATATCAAAATAGCAGACTTAAGTCCTACGTTATCAGCAATGACAAGAAATACAAATGGATAAAATCATCCAATTAAAAGGTAGAGATTCATAGAATAGTGTTTTTCTTTAAAAAATGATACATTGTCTACAGGGGACACTTTAGATTTGAACACACAAGATGAAAATAAAAGGAAGAAGAAAAAGACACACTAACTAGTAACAAGATGAGAAACTAAGCATCCATCCATTAGTAGTACCAGCCAAAATCCGCTTTAAGACTAAAGTTGCTGCTAGAAACAAATGGATATATTTTATCATGATAAAAGGGTCAATACATCAGGAAAACACAACAATTATACACAAATACAAACCCAACAACAGAGCCCTATTTAAAGCTAGGCCTCAAAGAATTAAAAGAAATACACAATTCACAAAAATGGTTGAAACCGTCAACAACTCACTCTGAAGGGCGGATGGAACAATCAGAGGATCCACAAGGAAATGCAGACTTGGACGGAACCGTAAGCAACCAGGACTGACAGACGTCTACAGTACGGAACTCTCCACCAACCCTGGCAGAGACCTGCGTCTCAAGGGCTCATAGGAGAATCTCCAAGATCTACTAGGCCATAAAACAAGCCTCAATAAATTTAAAATAAGTGAAATCCTACACAGTATATTCTCCAAACACAAGAAATTAAATTAGATATCACAAACACAGGGCACCTGACTGGCTCAGTTGGTTAAGTGTCTGACTCTTGACTTCGGCTCAGGTCATGATCTCACCTTTCATGAGACAGAGCTTCATGCTGTCAGCACAGAGCCTGCTTGGCATTCTCTTTCCCAATCTCTCTGCCCCTCCCCGGCTCTCAATCTCTCTCTCTCTCTCTCTCTCTCTCTCAATAAATTTGTTAAAAATTTAAAGAAATCATAAGTACAATAAAACCTGGAATGTACACAAATACGTGGAAACTAAATAACATACTCCTAAAAATTTACAAAGAAACCACAAGTGAAATTAGAAAACAGAAATGAAGGAGAAGGAAAACATAATACACCGAAACTTATGGGATGCATCTAACGTAGTACTTAAAAAGAAATTTGTAGCTGCAATTGCCTATACTTAAAAAAGAAGTTATCTCTGGGCACCTGGCTGGCTCAGCTGATAGCATGTGTGACTCTTGATCTTGGGGTTGTAAGTTCAAGCCCCATATTGGGTACAGAGTTTACTTAAAAATAAAATCTTGAAAGAAAAAATCTCTAATAAATAATCCAACTTTCAGGGCAGCTGGGTGGCTCAGTCGGTTAAGCGCCGACTTCAGCTCAGGTGATGATCTCACAGTTTGTGGGTTCGAGCCCTGTGTCGGGCTCTGTGCTGACAGCTCAGAGCCTGGAGCCTGCTTCGGATTCTGTATCTCCCTCTCTCTCCGACCCTGCCCTGCTTATGTTGTGTGTCTCTCTCTCTCTAAAAAATAAATTAAAAACATTAAAAAATTTAAACAAAAATAATCCAATTTTCTATGTTGAGAAACTTAAAACAGAAAACAAAAGCCAAAAAACCTAACAAACCCAAAGCAAGCAATGGGATTAGGTTAAAGATTAGGACAGAAATAAATGCAATAGAGACCAGAAAAGCAATAGAATCAATGAATCCAAAAGGTGGTTCTATGAAGGGGAAAAAAGACTCAAATAACAAGAGCAGGAACAAAAGAATGATAATGACTACCAAAGCAAAAAATGATTTTAAGGAAATAAAAAGAATTATAAGAAAATACTATCAACAACTACATAGCAACATATTACATAAACTACTTAAAATTGACAAACACCTAAAAAGTCATAAACTATCAAAACTTAATAGCAATCTTCAAACTCGCCACAATGAAAAGCCCATGCTCAGACGGCCTCACTGCTGGATTCTTTCAAACCTAAAGAAAAATGATCCCCACTCCTCAGACTCCTCCCTGCAAATTAGCAACACTTTCTAACTAATTCTATGGGGCAACAGAATCAGACAGATACCATAAGAAAATAACAAAAAATATCCTTTACAAATATAGATGTTCAAAAGTTCGACTAGCAAACCAAATTCAGCAACACACAGAAAAGGATTGTATATCATGACCAAGAGAAATTCATCCTGTTTCTAAACAGGTTGGTTTAGAAACATAATCAATGATTACATGATACCATACTTACAGAATAAAGAATAAAAACAACTTGATCATTGACACAAAACAAGCATTAGACAAAAGCCAACATCCCTTCTTTATACCAATACTCAACAAGTTAGGAATAAAAAGGAATCTCCCAACCTGGTAAAAAGTATCTATTAAGAAAAAAATCCATAGCCAACATCATACTTAATGGTAAAAGACTGAATGCTTTCCCCTTAAAATCATGAACAAGAAAAGGATGACCCTTTTTACTATGTCTATTCAACACAGGACTGGAGGCTCGCACTTGGGCAATAAGGCAAGAAAAAGAACAGGCATCCATATTTTAAAGACAGGAAGAAACATACCTATTCACATACAACACACTTTTGTACATAAAAAATCCTCAGAATCCTGACCAAAGGAAAAAAAAAAAAAACACACCTATTAAACAAGTTCAGGAAGACTGCAAGATACAAGTTCAGTATGCAAAACTCAGTTTTATTTCTACTCTCTAGCAACAATTTGAAAATAAATTTAAGAAAACAATTCCAATTACAACAGAATCAAAAAGAATATCCAGAAATAAAATTAACAAAAAAATGCAAGACTTGAACACTAAAAACTACAAAATATTGTTGAAAGTAAAGAACATCTAAATAAATGGAAAGATAATCACATTCATGGATTGAAAGAACACTGTCAATACTGGTAGGATGGCAATACTGTCCTAATTAATCTAGAGACTCAAGGCAATCGTTATCAAAATTCTAACTTGCTTTTCTGCAGAAATGGAGGGACTGACCCGGAAATTCACATGGAAGTGCAACGGGGCCCAGGAGAACTACCTTGAAAAAGAAAAAACTTGGTGGACTCCCACTTCACAGTGTTAGAACTCGCTATAAAGTTTCAGTACTTAAGAGAGCGTGTTATTACTGGCTTGACAACAGACATGTGTATTAATGCAACAGAACTGAGAGTTTAGAAATTAACCCTTGTTATGTTTATGGCCAAGTGATTAGGGTAAGAGAGACAAAACACTTTAATGGAGAAAACAATAGTTTTTCATTAACAGATGCTGGGATTAGATGTATCTAGGCGAAAGAATGAAAACAAAGCCTTATCTCATCCCCACATATAAAAATTAACTCAAAATGATTTAGAGAACAAGAGCAAGAGCTAAAAATAGAAACTCTTAAGACAAAAATATCCGGGTAAATCTTCATAACCTTGGATTAGGCAATAGTTTCTTAGGTATTACTCCAAAAACACAAGTAACAACCACAAAAAGATAAGACTTCATAAAAATATAAAACTTTTGTGCTTTGAAGAATATTGTCGAAGAATTTAAAACAGGAGAAAATATATGCCAATAGAATAGCTTTCAGGGACTTCTATTCAGAATACATAAGCAACTCTCACAACTTGGCAATAAAAAGAAAATCCAACTTTGGCCAAAGAACCTAAACAAACATTTCTCCAACGAAAATATAGAAATAGCCAATAAGTACATGAAACAATGTTCAATATCACTAGTCGTTAAGGAAATGCAAATCAAAATCATTATGTGATCTCATTTCACACACCCTACGAGGACTAAACTCAGGAACACATGCTTTGGCAAGAACGCGCATTTAGAACTTTCACAGCTGGTGTGACAGTGTAAAACCGGTGCAGTCACTCTGGAAAACTGTCTGGAAGCTTCTTGAAATGGGAATCGTTGAGTTTCTTTATGACCCAGCAATTCAACTCCTACCCAGGAGAAACGAAAACATATCCACACAGGAACGTTACACAAATGTTCATAACAGCATCATTCTAAATGTGTTTCTACCTACTGATGAGTAAACAAAAAGTGATATATCCTTACTGGAATATCATTTGGCACCAAAAAGGAATGGAATATTAATAAATGCTGCAACAGGAATCAACTTTGAAAACATTATGTTAAGATAAATAAGCCAGAAACGAAGGTCATGTGCTGGATGAATGCATTGTATGAAATGCCCAGGGCAGGCAAATCCGTACAAACAAAATGGGCAAGTGGCTGTCTAGGACTGGGACAAGGGACTGCTAATGATAATGAGCACATGAAAATGTTCTAAAATTGAAAGTGGTGAGGACTGCACAATTTCGTGAATATACTAACAACTACCTGACTGCGCGCTTTTAAGGGTAAGTTTTTATAACTATGAATTATGTATCAATAAAACTCTCATTCTAAAACATAAACAAGAGGACTTTTGTTTTCAGCGCCAATATATAGAGAGCTTGGAATTTGTCACTCCCTTCCCCACAACAAGAAAAAAAAGTTGAACAAATAAAAAGGCCACAACTCCGTGTGACTGCAGAGAATCCGAGGTTCCCATGAGCAGGAGCCTCTCAAGAGAGTCACTGGCAGGAATACTTTACAAGACGCACCGACGAGGGCCCCTGGGTGGCTCAGTCGGTTAGGTGTCAGACTCTCGATTCCTCAGGTCAGGTCATGATCTCATGGTTTCTGAGATCGAGCCCCACATCAGAGCACCACGTCCTGCTCTTCGCTGACAGCACACAGCCTGCCTGGGATTCTCTCTCCCGTCCTCAACTCTCTCTCAAAACAAATAAACTTTGAAAAAATAAAAGGTAACAATGAATTCCTGCAGGCAGAGTACAAACTGCCTTGAAGCTGTAAGACCGCTGCGGCCCTGTCTGAGAGAGGCCCCCACACACCAGAGGTTTTCCCTTCTGCGGGTCACCAGACTGTCACCCCGAGGAGCTCTTCCAGCTCGGTCCAGGCAGGGGAAAAGTGACGGTCTGCGATCCGCCCAGAGCAAGTGTCCTCTTTAACAAAGGCCTGCCTCCAGGGGAAACGACTTTATCAGAACCTTATTTGAATTCAAAAAAGAGCATTTAGGGGTGCCAGGGTGGCTCAGTCAGTTAAGTGTCCAACTTCAGCTCAGGTCACGATCTCACCATTCCTGGGTTCCGACCCGCATCTGGCTCTGTGCTGACAGCTCAGACAGAGCCTGGAGTCTGCTTCAGATTCGGTGTCTCCCTCTTTCTCTGCCCCTCTCCCCCACTCACGCTCTCTCTCAAAAATAAAATAAAATAAACATTTAAAGAAAAGAGAGAGAAAAGAAAAAAAGAACATTTAGACAACTCCAGTTTCAGGTAGCCTGACTGACTGAAAAGGGTTATTTAAAAAAAAAAAAAAAAAAAAAAAGACTAAAATTCTTCTGAAGATCAAAGGAAAGGGGTCTGGTCCAGTGTAACAACTAGGATTTAGTCATAAAACCACAGAACACTTCCTTTCCCTGGTACCTTATCACCACATCAGCAAGGCTTTAGTACACAGTATCCTAACAGTACATTACAACTGAGAGACATGCAGGACACACTATTTAAGGACTTTCTAGGGAAACCCCAAATAACAGCGAAAACAAAAACAAGGAAACCAGAGAAAAATGAAGCCCCTGACACGGTCAAACACTACACACGCCAAGCAAGCATTAAACACAACTTGACTCCTAGCGATTATAAAATAGCACGTAAAGATCTATTTACCTAAATTTCAGTTACCCAATAAATCACGTATCGTTTTCACGAAAAAAATCACACTTCATGCTAAATAGCAAGAAAAATACAATCTGAAGAAACAAAGCAAGTATCACATCAGATAAGGCAGAGATTTGGGAATTTTCAAACTGAATTTAATATAACTGTGATTAACAGGCTGTAGGCAATGAGAAATAATTTTTTTAATGCTAGAAGTTAAAAAGGATTATTACAAAAAGTGCTGTTGACGGGTTCATCATTAGACTAACCACCACTGAGAAAGCCGTCAGTGAGCCTGAGGATATATTATTAAGAACTTTCCAAACCGAAATGCCAAGAGAAAAAAAAAGGAATGAAAAGATCGGAACAGAACATACAAGAACTGCAGGACCAATATAAAAGGGGTAACTTAGTGGGGATACCCAAAGAAGAGGAAAGAAACTTGAGTATTTTAAGTAATAATGGCTAGGAATTTTTCCAAAATTAATGACCGGTATGAAACCAAAATTCCAGAAAGGTTAGAGAACACTAAACAGGATAAATACCACAACATCAACACCCAGGCTTACATTCAAATTTCAGAAAGTCAAGAAAGAACATCTTGAAATAAACTAAGGACAAAACAAAACCTTGTCTGTAAGGGAAAAGGATAAGAATTACATCAAGACTTATTCTCAGAAACCACGCAGGCAAGGAGAGACTGCAGTGAAATACCTAAGTGCTGAAAGAAGAAAAACTTTTAACCTAAAATCGAGTGTCCAGTAAAATTATCCTTAAAAAGTTACGGACAAATACCTTATTAGACAATCAAGAACTCTAAGAACTACCAACAGACTTGCTGAGCCTGAAATATCAGAAGTTCATGGGAGAAGGAAAAAGTATTGGGGAGAAACTTAGATCTACACAAAGAATGAGATAAGAAATAAGTGAAGATATGATAAAATCTTCCATTCTTCTCATTCTGAACTGATCTTACCTGCTGGAAATAAAACCAATAACAACAAATTAGGTAATTACAGTTTAGGGACAACTGAAATGAGTGAGAGCAATATTACAGGAGATGGGAGGGGGAATTGGTTACGATCTGTGACAAAGCACCAGTGCTACCTGTAAAATGGTAAGGTGCTATCTGAAAAGATGACTTGCAGTCATTGAAAATGACTACTGCAAACTCTGAGACAACTCGGAGAGAAAATGCAATCATAAAAAATGCTCAGTGAAAATCAGAGAAGGAAGAAAGCAGATTTTTCTTCTGAATAAAGCAACAAGGAAAAAATGCGACGAACAGAACGCAAGTACAAATAGCACTGACACTAACCCAGTTACAGTATCAGTCTCAATGTGAAAGGCAGAAATACATCAATTAAGAGAAGCTGACAGATTGGATGAGAAAACAAGGCCAAAGTATGTATCGTCTACAAGAAACCCAAATTAAATATAAAGACACGCACAGATGAAAAATAAAGGGATAGAGAAAGACATATCATGCTAATACCAATCAAAAGAAAGCAGGACTAGCTATATTATTAATTTCAAAGATTTAACAGGGAAAATTATCAGAATTAAAGAGGAGCATTTCCTAACAATAAAGAATCAGTTCTTGAAGACATAACAACCCTTGATGTTTATGCATCTAATAACAAAACGTCAAAAGGAGTGTGGCAAAAGCCATGGGGATTGCAAGGAAAAATAGTTAAATCCACTATTTTAACTAGAGACGTCAACAAGTGTGCATTAGTAACCGGCAGATGCAACAAACAGAAAAGAAGGAAGGATAGAGTCAAACTCAAAAGCATCATCAATCGACTGGACTTCACTGACATTTACAGACTACTTCATCTGTTACCAGCAGAATGCGCTTTCTTCTCAAGCTCACAAGAACATTCACCGAGAAGACCACCTTCTGCTTCGGCACCCATGCTCCTAGGTATTTACCCAAATAAGCTGAGAACTTATGCCCAAACAAAAACCAGCACATGCCGGCAGCTCTGTTCGTAACTGTCAAAAACTGAAGGTGACCAAGACGTCCCTCACTAGGTAAACGTGTAAACAAACTGTGATACATCTGTACAATGGAGTACTATTCAGTAATACAAAGACATAACCGATCACGCCATGAAAAGACACGAAGAATCTTAAATGCGTATTGCTGAGTGAAAGAAGTCAGTATGAAAAGGCTACGTGCTGTATGATTCCAACCACCACCCTCTAGAACAGGGAGAATTATGGAGACAGTAAAAAGATCAGCGGTTGCCAGGAAGTTTGGAGACGGAGGGTTGAGAAGGGAGGGACGAACAGCTGGAACCACGGGGGATTTTCAGGGCAGTGAACATGTTCTGTAGGATACTGTAAAGGTGGCTACAAGACACGCATTTTCCAGCCCCACAGAACTGTGCAACACCGAGGGTAAGCCCTAACGTAATCTCTGGACTGTAGTTAGTTAAGAACCTCTCAATATCGGTTTGTCAATTAGAACAAATGTACCGCATTAATGCAAGATGTTAATAGGAGAAACTGGAGGAGAGAGGGGTATTTGGGAATTCTTTGTAGTATCTGCTTAATTTTTCTGTACAAACTTTCTAAATTTATAAAACTTTCCTAAAACTGGCCAAAAAACCAAAGTCTACTATTTAGGGAAGAAAAACACCATAAGCAAATACAAAGGGCAAATATGTTAAGAGTAATACTCCAACATACAAAATACAGAATTACCCTTAATCTAGAATGCTTAAAAATATGGTGAAAGAAGAAACCTATTTGCAAATACTCACTGCGGCTGTACCATCACGGACCTACGGACAACACAAAGTCCTTCATACTGTGAAAGAACGAGTACACTGTGGGGCACCCTTCCCACAGAATAAAAAAGCATCAATGTGGATTTTTTTTAAATGTTTATTTGTTTTTGAAAGACACACACACACACACACACACACACACACACACCATGAGTAGGGGCGGGGCAGAGAGAGAGGGAGACACACAATCCCAAGCAGGCGCCAGGCTCTGAGCTGTCAGCACACAGCCCAACTCGGGCCTCAAACTCATGAGTCCTGAGATCATGACCTGAGCCGAAGCTGAAGTCGGATGCTTAACCGACTGAGCCATCCTGGTGCCCCACATCAATGTGGATTAATCTTAAGTATACTCTGCTAAATGAAGTCAGTCTCAAAGAGT
The DNA here is from genome assembly GCF_006229205.1 of Suricata suricatta. NCBI lineage: Eukaryota > Metazoa > Chordata > Mammalia > Carnivora > Herpestidae > Suricata > Suricata suricatta. The sequence continues at coordinate 15,002,731 of NC_043706.1, read as the reverse complement.
ACGTAGGACACAATTCCATCCATGTGCCAGTTTTAGAAAAGAAAGCCATGAAGGGAGGAGACTGGTTCAGTGGCTCGTAGAGGAGTCACCAGTGCAGAGAAGACTAATGGTCACTCCCTTGCAGGGAAGTTCGGGGAGTGATGGAACTCATTCCTATCCTGGTTGTGGGAGTGGCTGCAGGACTCCAAGAATTTGTCACAACTCACAGAACTGTACAAAACAAACAAAAAATGAATTCTACTGTACACTAATTAAAAATAAATCTTTGAAAAGTTAATACTGTAATAAAAAATGGGTAATTTGAAAGGCGGCATTAACCTCCATGGGTGACAATAAGGGACAAATAATAAGTCATTTTAAATGGATAGATTCAAATTAGGTAGCTTGCATCCCGGCTCACGCAGGCCCCTGGCCACGCAATGTGCCGGCTGCCCCGGAGAAGCCAGCAGACTGTGGCCCGGCCCTGCCACACTCGCAAACACCTTACGAACAGAACCGATCTACGTGGTTACTATGAACGCTGCGATACAAAGATGGAATAAAATGAAAGAGATCGGACAATAATGGAGGAGGAAAGCCTGTGTGAAAGTGTGCACATCTGCTGCAATTATAAAGGGACGATGCTTTCCAAAAGGGCAAATGTGGCCCTTTTGAGAAATAATTCAACTTTTGACAGTTTCAGAAAGATCGGTTAACTAGATGTTTCTGTCATATGGGATTGGAGTTAGCTTTTAATTGAATCTTAACTAAGATTTAATCTTAATTTAATTACAAGAATCCACTTAACCACTGCCTTGTTTGAAACTCAAAAACAATCTTAGCAATGTGATTTCTTAACGAAAGTGTTCGTGAATTTCAGAAATAAAGAAAATTTCAACTTACACTAAATGTTAGCCCTTCACTAGGCATTCATCTAGTGGGTATAATGGTAACCAATCAAATTCCTGGTTTGATGCTGAATTTTAAAATTTCCAATTCTGAACAGTTTTTTCATGTTACTCTAGGTACAATAGGGATCTTTAGTCTCACAAGGCTTGAAAAATACTTAGTATCTTTTGAACTGAAATGTCTTATTTCTGTCAGACGGCATAATGGATATAATAAAATAAGACTCTTATGGGCCCCTGGGCGGCTGGGTCAGTTAAGCATCCAACTCTTGATTTTGGCTCAGATCATGATCTCATGGTTCGTGGGATCAAGCCCCACGACAGGCCACACGGTGACAGCATGGATCCTACTTGGGATTCTCTCTGCCTCTCCCCCACTCATATTTTCTCTCTCTCTCAAAAGAAATAAACAACAACAAAAAAACCTCTTACATTAGGAGCACCAAAAGAGAATAATTGCTGCTTCAAGATACACTGGTATATGTAGATCTCTTTCTATATAGAAACTCAGGACACTTACCTGCAACTCACAAATACCAATCTAAAACGTGTAAAAGATATGAACATAATGTCCATTTCTGCTTTATGTGAAAAAAACTAACTACTTCTAACTATTCACAGTAAACTGCAGTTATCACCCAACTGGTGATTCACACAGCGCTGTAAAATTAAACAAAACATTACATCAAAAGTTGCATATGCTCCCGTGAAGATATTTCAGTGAAGTTTTTAAAAGATGCAGGCTTCAGGGGCGCCTGGGTGGCTCAGTCGGTTGAGCATCTGACTTCAGCTCAGGTCATGATCTTGCCGTTTGTGAGTTCGAGCCCCACGTCGGGCTCTGTGCTGACAGCTCAGAGCCTAGAGCCTGCTTCAGATTCTGTGTCTCCCTCTCTCTCTGCCCCTCCCCTGCTCGCACTCTGTCTCTGTCTTTCAATAAATAAATAAAAATGTTAAAAAAATTGTTTTAAAGATATGTGTGTCAGGGTTAAAACGAATTATTAACCAAATCAGTTAAGAACTTATAAAAAAGCCAACAAAAAAAGTAATTATCTAGGGAGCTACAGCTCTGAAAGACTATGAACACGTCAGCAGTTATGAGAAAAACATATCAAACTTCACCTGGCCACCGAAACAGTCACGCTTTACCGTATTTTATGTGATGTCTTGTACATCTTAAGAAGTTTGCCGGCCAAGCGTGCCTCTCACACACAAACCAGCCAATCCCAAGTCCATGGCCCGGCTCCTTAGCTCACTTTCATGCCATATAATACGTCCCCGAACTAAACTGCCCTAGTGTCAGGCACCAGAAAACTGGAGACCACACAGCAGCCCAAAGCCCGCCAAAATCATTCAAACGAGCCCCTCCTAACCTGTTTAGTCCCTTCCTTTGGGACTAAAGGCTCTGGCCTAGGCCTTCCCCTTAACCCCTGTCTTCTGCTGTAAGGACGCAGGTCTGATTCAAGTTTTCCCTCTGACCTTGGAGGCCTAGGTGTCGGATTCACAGAATCATTAGACAATAGAAGGGCACACACTGCCCAAGGAAGGAGGGACCACCCTTGTAACACTCAATCAGGAAAGGCCAGTTAACACCCTTAACATTTCTAAGGGCGGGCCTAAAGATAGAAGCTACGCCCTACGTGAGGGTCCTGGGTCCACTCTGTAATTGGTTAAAGTTACTGCCAATGATGGTATGCTGTAATGATTGGACCCCTGTACCTGTGTCATAATTTCCTGTAACTCCCCCTTCCCAAACTCATAAAGGCCCTACCTTGCCTTTGTTAGGGGCTCTCCGCATGGATCCACTGTGTTGGTGAAGTCTGTGAGCCTGACTTATAAGCCCATAATAATAAAGCCCTTTGCTTTTGCATGTGTGACTCGGTCTCCCTGGCAGTCTCTGGTTTTTGAGGGCGATATTGGAAACTTGGGTATAACACTGTCACCTGACCACAACCTGGTACTTCCCCTGGGGCCCCTCGTGGCACATGGGACCTCCCTCTCTAGAACCTGGGAGTGCAACTTCCTTGCAAGCCTTGTTCTTGTCTCCTGCAGCTGCCACACTTTTACCCTCACTTACAACGTGCACGTCCTTAGGACAGCCACTACTACTGAGGACAAGTAACTCAACATCATGCATATCTAAAATATTACAAAGTAAGTACTAATCACCATCTGAGCGAATAGAATGAAGGTAAGAAATTTAACTGAAGTAAAGAAAATGGAAATAACTATACTCAACATTATTCTTCAAACCTAGAACATCCTGTGATGCAAAATGTTCCAATTCTAATTCTCCACTGACGGCAAAGCAGCTACCGATCTCTCCCTATACTGCACTCCCCCTACCCCCATTCCTCCTACAGCAGAAGGATCATGAAAAACAACCTTAACAGGCTCTACTACTTGCCTCTGGAAAGTCCACACTAACATACATCAAGCTTTGAGATGCATATTTCTCCGTTACCTCCAAAAGAGCTAGATAAACAATCCCTTACATTAAGGAGTAGCCACCTTTATGCAGGCAGCCTCCAAGCACCTATTCGTTGGTCGTGCCTTTTAATAATTAAGACAACCAAACTCGAAGACCCACAAAAGCAGAGTATTAGTTTGAGAGTTCCTCTAATAATTCTTTGTCAGAGAATCTCATCTGTAGTTAATTAATTATGACAACAAATAAATGTAACTTGGTTTCCTGACTTTTGAAAGTAGCCTGTTATAATATTAAACATAAGAATAAGGAAAATAATTTATCATATTTTAGGTATAAAAGAGATCTTTTCACCTCACCGACACTAAAGTATGATTCTGATAAAGTGAAATATTTGAGTAACAAAATCAATTCTATTGTACTCCATAGACAAAATTCTTATTTTTCAGCATGTCCCTACAAAACTGACAGATAAATAAGTAAACAAATAATAGCAGCAATTCCAAATCATGCCAATAAGTTAATAAGAAATTGCTTCACATTTCTGGGGCACTTGGCTGGCTCAGTCAGTAGAGCATGCTACTCCTGATCTCAGGGTTTATGAGTTCAAGCCCCAAGTTGGCTGTAGAGATTACTTAAATATGAAATCTTTAGAGAAAAAGAAATTGCTTTGGATTTCAAATTTATGAACTTTATAGGTACCATCCATCATACCAACTGAGATATACCTACAAAACCACACAGATTGTGATCTATTTTACGGTTCGATTTTCCAGTAGTAACATTTCTCTTCACAAGTGTTAGAACTTAAAATTTTTTTGGATCTTTAAGACTTTTTAATAGGAAGTGCCCAATTTTTAATAAAAATAAATAGAATAATAAGTGTTTTTTACCTGCGTTATTTAAGAATTAGAAGAAAAAACATGACATCGGAAATGACAAACAAAACAGAACATAAGAGTGAACAGTTCCCATAGAAAAATATGGAACAGGGCATCTGGGGGGCTCAGTCGATTAAGCATCGGACTTCAGCTAAGGTATTATCTCACAATTTGCGGGTTCAAGCTCCGCATCGAGCTCTGTGCGGACAGCTGAGAACCAGGAGCCTACTTCAGATTCTGTGCCTCCCTCTCTCTCCCCCCCAACCCATAAATAATTTTTTAAAAATTAAAAAAGAAAATGAAAAAGATGGAGAACAATTTTCTAAATAATGAAGGAAAGTAAAAGGTTTTGTGAGCAAATGATATAGAAGTTAGTCATCATGGCTGGTGTCCTTCCTTAAAAAAGAAACCGATGTAAAGGAACAGGACAAATACTTAATGAAAATCATCATACACTAAACCTTTCTGAAATAAAAGAAATCTTGAAATTATTATTTAAGGCCGTACATGAAGAGTAACACCAAGATATATTCAGTACTGGCTCTTCAAAGAAAAATCTTTTGGCCATCCAAGTGAAAGACAAATTTTCTCATTAGGAAAAAAAGATGGCGTACGACTTTGACAATGACGCTGCACGTCCAAGTCTATGGAGCTCAAGACCATGGAAGCCAAGGGTTTTATATCCAATCAAGTCTTCAAATAAAATGAGTATAAAGGTCACAGTTATGAACCAAAAAGGACTTAAATAATATTGTTCCCACGAGCTCTTCCTGAGCTCCCTAGTAAAGAATGACCTTCAGACAACCAAAAACATAAAACCCTAAGAGAATCTTTGGCATAAGGTCTGGTGCTGAATTATTAAACATATTGAATTTGGAACTACCACTAAATGATGAGGTAAGAGAGTTGTGGATGCAAACATCTCATGTGCTTTTACAACATGTGGATATAGTACAACTAACGAAATGGAGGAGAGTTTGCCCGCAAAGGAAAAAAAACGGCCAAAAACCAACTACTGGTACCCGGGACCACCTACATGAATCTCAAATGCATCACGCCAGCTGAAAAGAAAGTCATACTCAAAGGGTTACATTTATAAGACATTATGGTTTCAAATAAAAAAAAATACAGGAATAGAAAATAGATCAGTGGTTGCCACAAATCAGGGGTGGGAGGAAGCCTGGATCATAAAAGGGTAGTAAGAGGGAATTCCGGGGGTGAGGCAACAGTTCATGTCTTGGTTGCAGTGGTTGTTACATGATTTTATGCATTTGTCAAAACTCACAGAGCCATATCCTCCCCAAAAGTGGATTTTACTGCATGTAAATCAGTAATAATTTTTAAATGCCAAAAAACAACAAAAGATAGCAGGGAAGAGAGAGGGAAAGCGAAGAACTTACTAGCTGATTTCATTATCGCTCACAAAAGAGAGTATCTTAAAAGGAGGGGACTGTATTAGTATAAAAGTAACTTTCTAAATGTAAAACTAAAAAACCTTTCCCCCAAAAGAGAGCAATGAAAATAGACCACATCATAAAAAAACAAAATTCAGAAGTGACAAAAATGTTTCATGTTTCCTTTCACTCCTATCTCCAGCTAACCACTTCCCCTATCTAGAGGCAACTGCAGTCACCATTTATTTGTGTTATTTGTTCAGCATTTTCTAAGGCATATTCGGTTACACAGCTGACCCTGAACAACACAGGTTTGAACTGCATGGACCCACTTATACATGGATTTTTTTGTATTACAGTACTATGAATGTATTTTCTTTTCCTTACACTTTTCTTAATAACGTTGACTTTTCTGAGGCATATTCTATTGTATGAATACAACATATAATACAGATACAAAATATGTGTTAATCAAATGTTTATGTTATTGGTAACATATCTGGTCAACAGCAGGTGATTAGTAGTTAAGTTTCTGGGAAGTCAAAAGTTATACACAGAAAAGCAAGGGCAGCAACACTTCTATCAGACAAAACAGACTTTAAAACTAAGACTGTGCGGGCACCTGGGTGGCTCAGTCGGTTAAGCGTTGACTTCGGCTCAGGTCATGATCTCACGGTTCGTGGGTTTGAGTCCTGCATCAGGCTCTGTGCTGACAGTTTGCTCAGAGCCTGGAGCCTGCTTTGGATTCTATGTCTCCTTCTCTCTCTGTCCCTACCCCATTCGTGCCCTGTCTCTGTCTCTCAATAATAAATAAATGTAAAAAAAAAAAAATTAAAAAAAATAAATAATAAACTAAAAAAATTTTTTAAAAATAAAATAAAACTAAGACTGTGACAAGAGACAAAGAAGGATACTACATATTAAAAAAGATATCAATCCAGTAAGAGGATATAACAATTGTAAATACCTATGCATCCAACACGGAAGCACCTAAATACATAAAGCAAATGTTAAACAGACATAAAAAGGGAGAAACAGACAGTAATACAATAGTCCACTTTAACACCCCATTTACATTACAAGATCATCCAGACAGAAAACCAGTAAGAAAACAATATCTTTGAATGACACACTGACTAGGATGCACTTAGATATATATAGAACATTCCATCCAAACACAGCAAAATACACATTTTTTTCAAGTACACATCGGACATTCTCCAAGATAGATAGATAAAACAGTCTCTATAAATTTAAGAATACTGAAGTCATATCATGCATCTCTTCTGACCACAGCAGTATGAGAACTAGAAATGTATTACAAGAAAAACACTGGAAAATACACAAACTCATGGAGGCTAAAGAACATGCTATTAAACAACCAATGGGTCAATGAAGAAATCAAAGAAGCAATAAAAAAAAAATACATGGAGACACATGAAACAAAAATGGAAACCCAACAGAACAAAATCTCTAGAAGACAGCAAGAGCAATTCAAAGAGGAAAATTTATAGTGATACTGGCCTCCCTTAAGAAACAAAAAAATCTCAATCTAACCTTACACTCAAAGAAACTAGAAAAAGAACAAAGCCTGAAGTTAGTAGAAGAGAGGAAATAATAAAGATCAGAAGAGCAGAAATAAATGAAATATACAAACACACACACACACACAGATCAAAGAAACCAAGAGCTGGTTCTCTGAAAAGAAAAACAGAATTGTTAAACCTCTAGGCAGATTCATCAAGAAAAAGAGGAAGGAATCAAATAAAGTCAGAAATTAAAGAGAAATAACAACCAACACTACAGAAATATAAAGGATTACCAAGAGATAACTGCAAAACATAATATGCCAACAAACTGGACAACCTATAAAAAAACTAATAAATTCCTAGAAACATACAACCTTCCAAAACTGAATCAGGAAGAAACAGAAAATCTGAACAGACTAGTTCCTGATCACAAAATTAAATGAGTAATCAAAGAACCCTCAGCAAACAAAAGTCTGAGACCAGATGAATTCATAGGTGAATTCTACAAACATTTAAAGAATTGGTACTAATTTCCTCAAACTATTCCAAAACCTAGAAGAGGAAGGAAAGCTTCCAAATACCTTCTACAAGGCCAGCATTACCCTGATGCCAAAGACCAGACAAAGATACTACCAAAAAAAGAAAACTACAGGCCAATCTCCCCGATGAACATAGATGCAAATTTCCTCAACAAAATATCAGCAAGCCACATTCAGCAATACATTAAAGGGATCGTTCACCATGATCAAGGAAGATTTACTCCAGGAATGCAACAAAGATGGCTCAATATACACAACCCAATCAACATGATACACCACATTAATGAGAAAGGATTCAAATCATATGGTCCTCTCAATAAAAGCAGAAAAAAACACCTGACATAATTCAATATTTGTTTACGGTAAGTACCATCAACAAAGCGGGTTTATAGCGGGGATATATTAACATAATAAAGGCTACATATGAAAAACCCAGAGCTAACATCATATTCAGTGGTGAAAAACTGAGTACTTTGCTTTAAGATCAGGAACAAGACAAAGATGTCCACTCTGGCCATGTTTATTCAACATAGTCCTGGAAGAGAAGACCTGGTCAAAGCAATCACACACTGCGCACAGGCGCACAAACACACAATAAAAAGCATCCAAATTAGCAAGAAAGAAGTTATATTGTCACTATTTGCAGATGACATGATACTAATAGAAAAACCCTAAAAACGCCATCAAGAATTGAGTAAAGTTGCAAGATTCAAAATTAATACACAGAAATTAGTTTTCTATAAACTAATAAAAAAATAGGAAGAAAAATAAGAAAACAATTCAAATTACAAGCGTATAAAAAAATAAAATAGCTAGGAATAAACAAAGGAAGTGAAAGACCTGTACTCTTGAAAACTATAAAACACTGGTGAAAGAACTGAAGATGATACAAATGGAAAAATATCTCAAGGTCATAGATTGGAAGAATTAATATTGTTAAAATGTCCATACTACCCAAAGCAATCTATAGATTCAATGTGATCTCTATCGAAATACCAAGAGCATTTTTCACAGAAATAGAAGAGTACTAAAATTTGTATGAAACTACAAAAGACACTAAATAGTCAAAGTAATCATGAGAAAGAAGAACAAAGCTAGAGGTATTGTAATTTCAAAATATACTACACAAGATAGTAATCAGGGGCGCCTGGGTGGCTCAGGTCGTGATCTCAAGGTTTCTGTGGGTTCGAGCCCCGCGTTGGTTGGGCTCCGTGCTGACAGCTCAGAGCCAAGAGCCTGCATGGGATTCTGTGTCTCATTCTCTCTCTACCCCTCCCCCACTTGTGCTCTGTCTCTGTCTCTCAGAAATAAATGTAAAAAAAAAATTTTTTTTAAATAAAAAGATAGTAATCAAAATATGGTGGCAGAAAAACAGACACACAGATAATGAAACTGAATAGACGGTTGAGAAATAAACTCATGTTTATGTGGTCAATTAATCTATGACAAGGGAGGCAAGAATATACAATAGAAAAAAATAGTTTCTCCATTCAGTGGTGCTGGGAAAACTGGACAGCAACATGTGAAAGAATGAAAGTGGACCACTTTCTAATACCAAAAAGAAAAATAAATTCAAAATGGATTAATCCTAAATGCAAAACCTGAAACCATAAACTCCTGGAAGAAAAGATAGGCAAGAATCTCTGACATTGACCTTAACATCATTTTCTAGACAGGTCTCCTCAGACAAGGGAAACAAAAGCAAAATTATAAACTGTTGGGACTAGACTTAAATAAAAGGCTTTTGCGTAGGAAAGAAAACCACCAACAGAATGAAAGGGCTATCTACTGAGTGGGAGAAGTTATCTGTAAATAATGTATCCAATAAGGGGTAAATATTCAAAATATATAGATAAGGAACGTGTACAACTCAAGAGAGGAGGGGAAATAATAATCCAATTAAAAACTGGGCAGAGGACCTAAATAGCCAGTTTTCCAAAGACGACCTACAGAAGTCCCAACCGACACAAGAAAAGATGCTCAACATCACTCATCATCAGGGAAACGCACACCAAAAGCACAATGAGACATCATCTGACGCTTGTCCAAACGGCTAATGCCGACAAGACATAACGGGTGCTGGTGAGCATGCAGATAAAGAGAACCCTCATCCACTGCTGGTGGGAATGCAAACTGGTGCAGCCTCTGGGGAAAACAGTAAGGGGTCCCCCAAAACATTAAAAACAGAAATACCATGTAATCCAATAATCCCAGTTACGGATGTTTACCAAGGAAAACAAAAACACAAATTCAAAAAGCTGCAGGCACCCTTATGTTAACCGCAGCATTATTTACAATGACCAAGATACCAAAGCCACCTAAATGTCCATTCACAAACGAATGGATAAAGAAAACAGGACACACACATACAGAATGGATACACACAAAGGAATATTACTTGGCCATTAAAATAAAATGAAATCTTGCCATTTGACAACAAGATGAACCTAGCAGGTATCGTGCTAAGTGAAATAAGCCAAGGACAAATACCATTTCATTTATATGTAGAATCTAAAAAACATAACGAAACAAAGCAAATGAACAAACAAAAAGCAGAAACAGACCCATAAATAGAAAAAAACTGATGGATGCCAGAGGGCAGAGGGATGGAGGGATGGGCAAAAAGAGAGAAGAGGATTGGGAGACACATAGGCTTCCAGTTACGTGACTAAGTCACGGGGATGAAAGGTACAAAATAGGGACTACATACAGTCAATAACGCTGCCACAGCACCGCACCGTGAGAGACGGTAGCTAGGCTCCTGGGGGCTCTGCCGAGGTCCAGGGCCACACACCTGACACCAAGGTACCGCTGCATGTCAGCTCTACCTCCAAGGAAAAAAGATCAGCCCTCTCCAAATTTATCAAACATCCAGGCAAAAAGTAACTTTTGATCAGGTAAAAAACAAAACAAACAAAAAACTCCAAAATGATATATATTCAACAGCATGGAGAGTCAGCAGCCCCAGTACCCTATACTGCTCAAGGGTCAAACGTATTTTCAAAAGAAATAATGGAAAGATAAACCAAGAAAGAACTAATACAAATGATTACCTGCAGGACTGGGGAAGATGCTCCAGATTAAATGAAACTTCTATGATGTACCTTCTTGTACAGTTTTAATTTTGGAACAATGCAAATGTTTAAAGGTTTTACATAATTACAGAAAACAAAAAGAAAAAGGAAAGAAACCCCTAACAACCTAAGAAATTTAAGTAAATGAAATTAATAACATGTCAAGTTAGTTGTAGTAACACAAAGAAAAGAATTACTTCAAGGGACTTGAGAGTACAGTATTTTGAATATCTATCCCTAGTAGGATATATTCTAAAAACAAAACAAAAACTATAAAGACATCATATAGTAACCAATATTCTTTTTAGTAATGATACTGGTATTTTAGTTTAGAAATAGCTATGGGGCTCCTGGGTGGCTCAGTCAGTTAAGGGTCTGACTTCAGCTCAGGTCATGATCTCACGGTTTGTGAGCTTGAGCCCCACATCAGGCTCTGGGCTGACGGCTCAGAGCCTGGAACCTGCTTCGGATTCCATGTCTCCCTCTCTCTCTGCCCCTCCCCTGCTCGCACTCGGTGTCTCTCAAAAATAAACATTAAAAAAAATTAAAAAAGAAACATACAGTTGTGCTGCAGTACAAAACAAATGAAAAATTATGGCAATAACATAGGAAGTGAAGATTTTCAGATTAAGAAGAAATACAACTGTAAAATTAGAGAATTTAAGTAAAACTGATCTGAAAACTGCAATTTTCATTGAAATGCACTAAAGAAGAGAGACTGGTGGCTAGACAGATCTGTGATGAAGCAAATGCAGCCAAGTCCTAACCCTAAGGTCTAGGTGCGGTGTCCCTGGGCATTCACTGAACTCTTCTGTGTGTCTGAAAACGTCGGGGAGGAAACCACTTAGGATGCGTGCGGTCTAGGTGACCAAGACGGAAGCACCGGGACGAGGCTCAACTCTTAGCCAGCCCGGGCTTCCATCGAGAACAAGGCCCGCTCGGCCATCGCTTCAAACACCCCGGCAGCAACTCGCTCCGCCTCGACAAGCCGTCCCTCCTCCAGGTCGTCCACAGAGTCAAAGGGTCAGGGGCCAGCAGACCGCTTTCTCCTTATTCTGAAATTCGTTTAATTTCACCTAAACGATTCTAGCAGTCGGTGAAGAGCAAGTACTCTGACATCAGCATAAACAAACCGGTTTTCTCGTTCTGAAAAAGTGAAGCACAACCTCAAGTAATATATTCATGATGACAAAGTTATGCAACCTTGCAGTTATACCGAAAGATGACGGGTATTTTCAAGACATTATTAAGGAGAGGTTTTCTCTCTGAATTTGTCATTAAACTCATCCTAAAGTGAAAATGTAAGCAGTGGGACACACAAAAGTAATATAGTTTATTATACAAGTACATCTTCAGTCTTTTTGCTTTTAGAGTAATGTTAAAATCTGTTTGACTAAAGAAAAAAAAAGTCCTGGTGAACACACCACAAAATGTCACCTGCACGTTAGTACATATGGGTGGTAGGGCTGCAGGTCCTTTTTAAAACAGCTATGCTGCTTTTCTCTCCTTCACAGGATTCGCCTGATTGACTTCTTTTACATTAAGAATGTGTTCCCTTATACCTCAAAAACAAACTCTTGAAAAAATCTATATGCATTTGCGGGGTATAATATAACTGATGGGAGTGGGCGGTAAGGATGATCTGAGATTCATCACACTGAAGAAAACCAACTCAAGAATAATTTGAGATGGGGCGCCTGGGTGGCTCAGTCAGGTAGGCATCCGACTTCGGCTCATCAAGATCTCATGGTTCGCGAGTTCGAGCCCCATGTTGGGTTCTGTGCTGACAGCAGCCTGCTTCAGATTCTGTGTCTCCCTCTCTCTCTGCCCCTCCCCTGCTCACACTCTGTCTCTGTTTCTCTCAAAAATAAATAAACGTTAAAAAAAAAAGGAGAAGAATAAGAATTTGAGAAACACAGTGGTGCTGTATCTCTATGTCACTTTTCCCATATTCCCCGGATCCTCTGTTAAAAACACTGCCCTCTACAGCACAGAAAGCTCCCAAAAGCTCTGATCCCTTCATAAGGCAGGTAAAAGTAGCATCCAAATCACGCCATGAATTCCAAATAGATACTTACCCTCTGTACAAGGCAGAGCTGGGGGGATACGGAAGAAAAGACATTGTGTCCCTCTCTACCTCCACTGGGTCAGCATACCCCTTCCAGCATCGACCTTGTGCCCAGCACTGTTCTACATGTGGTGACTACAGGAGTGAGCAGGCCAGACTCCAAATCCCTCTGCTTTTTCTGCACGTAAGCTGTCCCTCACCACTACATCCAACCTAGCGTCTGCAGCAATTCCAGCGCAGAGACCCTACCGCGCTGCTTCTGGAACCTCACTCAAGACACCGATATATACATCTCTCCATTTTGTCAGAGTTTATCAGATCCCTACTGATTTCATTTCTTCATTACCCAGCCTGAACTCAAACTGGCCATTTATTTACTTACGGTTGGCTCCATGCCCAACGTGGGGCTTGAACTCACAACCCTGGAGTCACATGCTCCAACGGCACCAGTAAGGTACTCCTAAAACTAGCCATTTAATTATTCCCTCACCAGTAACACCAATCTACTGCAACTAGTCTTCCAGTTTACCTAATCGTTTCCCAACCTGCATCAACCATACAACTCAACTTCCCCCCTACTCAGCTAAGTACATAGAGAAAAAATGGTTTTAGGTATGTAAACTGCTGTCAAATTTGTCACAACAAATTCCTGGTTTGATTATTATTTTTTTAACGTTTATTTTTGAGAGACAGAAAGAGAGAGCAAGCAGGGGAGGGCAGGGAGAGAGGGAGACACAGAATCGGAAGCAGCTCTAGGCTCTGAGCTGTCAGCACAGAGCCCAACCAATGAGGGGCTCGAACCCACAGAACTGTGAAATCATGACCTGAGCCGAAGTCAGATGCTTAGCCAATGGAGCAACCCAGAGTTTTAAATCTCAGAGTTCCTCAATACTTTTACTTCCCTGCTCAATGACTATTTACTGATAAGCACGTGGGGGGACAGCAGAGAGCAAGCTGTGAAACCGACAGGAAGCCTGTGCTCCCATGGAGCAGACACTCACGGGGAAGACAGGCCGTGAAAAAACAATTAAGAATAGGACAGACACTAGGAAGGGGCAGCACAGAGTGCCTGGAGAACAGAGACCAGGAGCCGAAGCCGGCGGGGCGGGGCGGGGGGAGAAGGAAGGCTGTAAAGAAGGGCCTCCCGAAGTAGAGATACCTCTGTTCCAATCAATTCCAAATTCCATCCCATATTCCTAATTTACTTAAAATCCCCAACTCCACCCACTTAGCAAAGGAACTCACCCCCTCAGTCCTTCTTCGGACTCAGCAGTGACTCCTTCTCACCAACTAAGCTGCTCTGGCCTAAGAGGAAGCTGGGCTCCTCCGTCCAGAGAGTAATTTGGCCACTGTGTCACAAGGCTCAAAAAAGCGCGTATCTTTTCCTCTTATCCAATAATTCTACTTCCAAGAAAGCTTTCCCAAGGAAACAGATTTCATGCGTAGAAATTATTTATAATAGTGCAAGGAGTTAACTTAAATAGTAAGAGGACAGCTGTGGACGTGCCTCGACATAGGTACGACAAACCATGGTGCAGCAGAAAAGGAAAGGAAGAGAAAAAAGATGTTCAGGGCTTTCAATCTTCTAGGAAAATTAGTATAACTGTGTAAGAAATATGTAATAATTAATACATGTAAGGAAATCAATAATAAAAGATCTGTAAAAAATCTGTAAGCAGAGAACAATCATATTTAAAATACAGAAGAGTATGATCTAAAAAAACTAGAAGGAAACAAGATGGATTATTAATAGCAATTATACAAGATGGTAATTTTCTTCCTCATTTTTCTTCTGTACTCTGAATTTTTCAGTTAGCAGCATATGATTTTGCTGAATGGACAGAGGCTGGGTTCTCACCACAGTAGCCTACAGGCTGCCTGGTCTCCAGCCTCCACCCCAGAACTCTGACAGACCCCACCCGCTTCCATCCCGACTTCAAGGAAACTGCTAGAACACAAAAAGCAGCCACTTCAGCTCTCCACTTTATTCACTTTCTTGGCTTCTGGCACAATACAGTCTCCCGTCTCCCTTCTGTTTGGCCATTCCTTCTTAAGAATCTTCAACGAGACTCCTGTGCTCCAAGTTCTACAGCCAAGAAACACAGCGTTCCAGTGTCCATCCTCAGGCTTTCTTACGCCACATACATGGGTGATCACATCAGTCCCTATGGCTCTAACGACTTACATTCTGGACTCCAAAACCCACCTGTAGCTCTGCACTGTCCCCAAAAACCCTACAGCTTTACTATCAAATGATCACCTGGCTGTCCCACAGCAGCTCCGACACTGTTCCCACCATCTGCAACTTCAAAGCTCGACCTCCCTCCAGTATTTATTCTGTTCAGTCCCCAGAAAGCTGGCAGGTGTCAACTCCTTCTCTCTCAAAACCCAACCCTGCCACCTCCTCCTCCTAATTAAGGTTATTTTTGTTTTTTTCCCACATCCTCAGAGCTGACCACGAAGGTCTCGGTGCCCACCAGCTCCCCGACACGGAGTAAGCCCGCAAGTTCACGTCGTGATAGCCCAAACGGTCCTCTCATGTAGTCTCAGATCTACTTTCTGTACTGCCATCAGAGTAGCCCCTGTCATACGCAGGTCCAAGCATTATCGGTCCCTTCCTTAAAACCAGCACCGACAAGACGAATGGCAGTGCACATTAGCATTGCAAGTCCCCTCCTGGTCATCTCTGCACAGGATCCTGCCACAAAACTTTGTGCTGCTCCTTCCCCGCCAGCAGCAGCAGCACCAAGCACGTGCACCAGGCACTCTCCTAAGTGTTTTCAGTGAACTACCAATCCCGTGAGGCTGGCACTATGGTTTCCGTTTTACAGCCGAGGAAACGAGTTCCCCCAAAAGCACACGTGGCAGACCCAATGTTCGATCTCCATCCGCCCAATCCAAAGGACACTACATTTCTGGGCAAAAGTAACTAATCGGCTTCTAAAACAGTTATTTATCTTTTTTTTAATGTTATTTATTTCTGAGAGAGTGCAGGGGAGGGGCACAGAGGATCTGAAGCAGGCTCTGCGAGGACAACAGAGAACCGGAGTGAGGCTCAAACTCATGCACCATGAGATCATGACCTGAGCCGGTCAGACACTCCACAGCTGAGGCACCCAAGTACCCCATAAAACAGCTATGTCCTTACAAGCCCTGCTCACAGACTCTCCCTGGGAGGAGGGATCTCCAGGAAATTAGTCTAAGGAGGGTAAATGAGGGCTAACGGACAGGGAGGTGAGGGACCTGGATTTAACTGTCCTCTTCCACAACTATAAGCAAGCTTCCATGGAGACTCCCGCCCTATCTTCTGACAGCGTTGGTCACTTCCTCCGGCACACTTCCCTAGTTTGTTCATGTGTCTATTACTACATTTAACAACTCACTGACCTGCCCATCTTCATAAACCCCAGGTTCCTAGCACATAATGGGTACCCTCAAATTAAACTACTGCTTCTTCCTCTATGTTTTTACGTTTATTTTTTAAAAAAAAAGAGTCTCAGCGGGGGGGGGGGGGGGGGGGGGGGGGGGGGGGGGGGGGGGGGATGGGCAGAGAGAGGAGGACAGAGGATCCAAAGTAACAGCAGCAAGCCCAATATGGGGCTCGAACTCATAAACTCTAAGATCATGACCTGAGCTGAAGTCAGATGCTCAACCATCTGAGCCACCTAGGTGCCCCCCCCCAATTGTTTTTTTAAATCTCTATCACCATCCACCCCTAGGCGCCAGCCTCACAACCTAACTCCTACCTGGAGGCCTCCCTCACGCGGCGGCCATCACACACCGCATGCAACAGCACCCCACCCCAGTCAGCACCGCCTTTCTGAAACTGGGATCGGGATCACGGCCCTACTAAGAAGTCTCCAGACCTCCCTCCTACCTTCCACCTTAGAACCGTCACCAGTGCTCTGCAGAATCTACTTCCATTCTCACTTCCGGGAACTCTTCACTATAACAATCCCTTACGTCTCCAATGACAAAGACACCCTACAGTTCCACCCCTCCCATGGCACTGGTCCCGCCACGATCACAGTCTGGAGTATTTTTCCCAAAGGCGCATCTCAAATTCTTACTCATTTTATAAATGCCTATCAATACCACCTTCCTTTATAAATCTGTTTCCTTGAGCTGGAATTCATTACTCTCTCCTCAGTTCTCCCACAGATGCTCTTGTTCTTAAAGTGATCAGTCTACCTTAATTGAGAGTGATCTGGGGATGTCTGCTGCTTACCTGCCCCACTGTGCTCTCCAATGAATTTGCTATCCTTTGAGGGCAAGGACCTATATTTCGCTCACTCAATGTCCTCCAGAAACTATGGCCAACAGAGATGACTAAAATAATTTCATACTTATATTCAGCTGCTGACAATGCCTGACATATCACACCTCACACGTGTTCAATATGTATTTCCTAAGTTAATAAATATGTTGCTTACTTGATGCCTTTCTTCATTTTTTCCATCTGTGTTTCTGTTTGCTGCTTATCACCCATCGATACCAGAAGGAAGAGGGGGCACCTGAGTGACTCAGTCGGTTAAGTGCCCGGCTTCAGCTCAGGTCATGATCTATCTCACGGTTCGCGGGTTCAAGCCCCGCGTCGGGCTCTGTGCTGACAGCTAGCTCCAAGCCTGGATTCTGTGTATCCCTCTCTCCCTGACCCTCCCCTGCTTGCACTATCTCTCTCTCTCTCTCTTAAAAATAAATAAAAAGCATAAAAATATTTTTTAAAAATATTAAAAAATAAAACTAAACGGGAAAAGAGGACTTTATTTCTTTTCCACACTCCCAAGAAATAATCCAGAAAGTCAGCAAGCAGAGGAGGGACACTCTACGGACGCCCTTTGTTATCAGCAGAAGATTTCAGCAACAGAACAGAGGCCGATTACCTGCTGGCTTCTCTTGAATCACTGGCAAAATGGCCTCAATATTCTGCCTCAAAAGCTAAAAGTACCACACTCCTAATAAATTATAATTCTACAAATATTCAAATAAAAAATTTATCACCTCTCACATTTAAAATTGACTGAATCTTCACCGCCTGTATTAGTATGGATAATTTAAAACCTGAATGAAATTCCTGCATTGAAAGTACATTCGTGAGACACAGCTCTGAGAAATTAATCTTGATAGTCAATAGTCATTAACAAGAACACAAAGTAAATATGTAGCCTTATATATGTTTAAAGTTTATTTAAATATATTTATTAAAGTTATGGAACTCTTTAAAAAAGTTATGCAGGGGCACCTGGGTGGCTCAGTAGGTTAAGTGTCCAGCTTCCGCTCAGGTCATGATCTCACGGTTCCTGAGTTCGAGCCCTGTGTCGGGCTCTGTGCTGACAGCTCAGAGCCTGGAGCCTGTTTCAGATTCTGTGTCTCCCTCTCTCTCTCTGAACCTCCCCTGCTCATGCTGCCTCTCTCTGTCTCTCAAAAATAAATAAAAAACAGAAAAAAATTTATAAAAAAAAAAAAGTTATGCAGGTAAGGTGACAGGTGATTTAACCTTTTGTTACAAAATGTATTCAAAATTATTTTTTGGTTTTTTTTCAGAATTTATTTTTAAATTAGTTACAAAACTTAGGCTCGTGTCCCAACAAATAAGCTTATTTTCCTGAACGAACACAAAATGTTTAAATAAAAATCTAAGGCAAACACCAAATTATTTCTTTCACTCAATAAAAGGCTTCCTTCAAGCCTTATTCCTTAGGCAATCAAGTACAAGTAACAATTATCATAGCGATATTCCTAATTTTCCAAGGCAGACCCAGAAATAATGCGCATCACGAACAAATTAAGAGGTAATTCATATGGGACGCATGCGATATCCTGAGGAAACTTGCTACATTTATCAATTTATCTTAAGACAAGGTCTTGGATCTAACCATTTATCATTTACCTGCTCTAATCCTGGATAAACACACTATGTAAAAGAAAATTAAATTTCAAATTAAGCATAACAAACTCTCAGATGAGCACATAGCGCTGCAAATGATAAGTAACAGCTGCTCTTTCTGGTCCATTCTTTACAAAGATGTTGGGATTTTAAGAATTTTCAGTTCTCTGGATACAGTTAAATACATCTCCAGAAAGACATTACTTGCCCAAAATTAGCAACATGACTTGCTTCTTTTCTCCCATAAATGAATCATGCTTCCCTTCCAAAAACATGGAGTTAGGCCTAGAACTCTGTTCAAACAGTGTGCCAGAAAGATAACTAACACCTGCCCGAAGAGAACGGCAGATTTCTCCACGAACAGGAGGGAAGGTCTGTGTCTCAGTCCTTCACATGAATGCCGGCTACAGATGAAGTGCTAGTTACAGACACATAAGCTAGTCCCTTGGCCTGGATTCTGCAGTTTATGCCGCCAGTAGGCAGACAAGTGAAACAGTATAGATATTATAATTACAGTCCTGCCAAAGTGTACATGCAGATTATTAAAGGCATAATCCTATCTGGAAGAGGAGAAAGTACCATGAAAAAGGAATCTTTAAACTAGGGTTGAAGAGTAATTAGTTAAGCTGGACAGATGGTAAAGGGACAAGAGAAGGTGAATATAAGAAGGAAGGAAAGAGGGGCGCCTGGGTAGCTCAGTCGTCTAAGCCTCCGACTTCAGCTCAGGTCACCATCTCACGGTTCGTGGGTTTGGGCCCTGCGACAGGGTCTGTGCTGACAGCCTAGAGAATGTGTCTCCCTCTCTCTCTGCCCTTCCCCACTCACACTCTATCTCTCTCTCTCAAAAATAAACAAACATTAAATAAAATAAAGGAAGGAAGGAAGGCAAGAGTCCAAAGAGAGAACCAGAAATATTTGGCCAGCATGAACAGAGAGCTGTGGCACTACACCGATATCTACCCAGTGCATTTTCCACACCTGCTCATTTTGATTAATCCCAGATCCTTATTGGGGGGCCTGGGGGGCTCAGTCGGTTAAGCATCTGACTTCGGCTCAGGTCATCATCTTGCGGTTTGTGGGTTCAAGCCCCATGTCAGGCTCCGTGCTGACAGCTCAGAGCCTGAAGCCTGTTTCAGATTCTGTGTCTCCTCTCTCTCTGCCCCTCCCTTGTTTGCACTCTGTCTTTCGCTGTCTCAAAAATAAATAAATATTAAGAAAACAATAACAACAGTTTGTTGCATCCCTCTTTGGGCTCATTTTACGTTGATTCCACTGTGCTCAGCATCCTACTTTCTACTTTCCAGGGCCTGTTTCTCCACGCCTATGCTCGCATGAAAGTGGAAATGGAGAGTCACTGCTTGACCAGGAAGCCTTCCAGAACTCAGCAAAGAGACGAGGCAGAAGGAGCCTGAACTTAAATGGTGCGAAAGACAAAATCAGAACCGCCCTATGAAACTTTCCACCCAATTCAGGATTTTTAAGTATATTTGTAAGTCATTTCTTAACCACTTCCACAGTGGCTGACAAGTGATTAAAAAACTCAAAATACAGGAATTTTGGAGTTTGTTAAAGAGGGGGACAGATAAGAACTCAAGATTCTTTACCATCATTAGCCATTAGGGAAGTGTAAATGAAAACCATGACAAGAAACTTCCAGATACCTATTACAATGGCTAAATGTCCGGAACAAACAACCCCTGAGGACACTAAGTGCTCCTGAGGGGCAAGGCCCCAGGGACTTTCACACCCCGCTGGTGGGGACTTTCACACCCCGCTGGTGGGAATGCAAACCAGCGCAGCCGCTGGGCAACAACAACTTGGCGATTTCTTATAAAGTGAAAAGCGTACCTAACACACGATCCAGCAATCTCTCTCCTACATACTTACCCAATGCAATGAAAACTCAAGTTTACACAAAAACCTGTATATAAATGTTGACAGTGGCTGTATTCCTAATTGCCAAAACCGGCCACGACCCAGATGGCCTTCCACTGAAAAGTGGGGAAGCAAACTGTGGCGGGTCAGCCACACACTCGGCAAGAAAAGGACTGACGCACCAGTATGCGCCACAGAGACAGATCACAAATGTATTACACGAAGTGAAAGCTGCCAGAACTAGTAGGCTACGTACGATTCCATTTCTATGTCATTCTAGAAAAAGCAAAACTAGAGAGACGGATGACCAACCAATGATTGCCAAGGGGCTGGAGATGGGGAGGAACTGTCTACAAGGGGTACAAAGGAACTGGGGTGGGCCAGTTTTATCACTCATCCTTGAACTATGACAGTGCTGGGACACTGACCTCCCAACCCCCCCCAAACACCCCTGCCGCCACACAGTTGAAAATCCTGTATCACTTTTGACATTCCCAAAACTTAACTATTAACAGCCTACTGTTGCCTGAAAGCCTCAATGCTAACATAAACAGTGAACAAATATTTTGCGTGCTGTATGTATGATATGCTATATTCTTACAATAAAGTAAGCTAGAGGAAAGAAAACGTTATCAAGAAAATCATAAGAGAAGAAAAAAAAAAAGAAATTGTAAGGGAGCCCCTGGGTGGCTCAGTGGGTTAAATGTCTGACTCTGGCTCAGGTCATGATCTCATGGTTTGTGAGTTCGAGCCACACATTGGGCTCCACACTAGCGGTGCACAGCCTGCTTAGGATTCTCTCTCTCTTTTCCCTCTGCCCCTCCCCAGCTCATGCTTTCTGTCTCTCAGATGGAAGGAAGGGAGGAAGGACCTAAGAGCAAGTACATTTACAGTACTGTACTGCAGTTGCACAAAATCTCCACACACAACGTACACCTGTGTGGGTCAAACCTGGGTCACTCAAAGGCCACACATATACTGACTGTGGTGGTGGGTACACGACTATTCCATCTGTCAGAACTCACAGGCTGCATTTTACAACATGTAAAATCTCCTAATTAAAAAAAAGAAAAGAAAAGAAAAGAAAAATAAATTGAGGAATCCTGGCAACAAAGAGATGAAACTGAAACATTAGAAAGGAGTTGGTCACATCACAGAGGACCCTGCTAAGAAGTTTTAGACTTTATCCTCAAAGCAACAGGTGCACCAAACGACCACACGAAGGGGACAGGCACCACTGTGTGAGCGAGGACACTGTCAATAGTCACCGACGGAAGGAAGACAGGTGAGCCAGCCACCTCGGTAGTTTAGGGGCCAAACGAGCAAAGCCGACATAAGGCACAGGCCGTAGAGATGGACAGTAAGTGAAAGACCGGAAGTTCTTGAGTTCCCAGCAATAGTGAAACTGCTGACCAAGTGACCCTAGGAAACGTGTGGGACCCTCAGGCGCAAATACCGGGTCAGATGTATGGGTCTGGGGCTCAGGGGAAAACATGAGGTACAGCTTTAGGGTGGAGGTGCGTCAGGGCACTTGCAGTCATGAAAATATGAGGTCAAGATCATGCAAAGACAGACTATGGAGAGTGAAAAGGTAAAGAGAACCCTGGGAATCACCGTGAGGGACACCAGCATTAATGAGGTTGATGGTATAATTTCAGTAAAAAAAGAACTGGCTTACTGAGTACGCAGCAGCAGAGTAAAAAATGATTCTAATCCTGTGCCTATTTCAATCTGGAGTATCTCAACCACTCTATCCTTGGATTCTCTGGTTTTATCTTTGCTTGGTCACCCCGGGACAACTGAGGCAGTTAAATAAGATGTTACCACTGAATTTCAAGGTTTCATTTTCCATATTGTTGACAGTGAAAATATTCCACAAATAAAGTAAGAGGAATAATCTACTAAATATACTTATTTTGTCAGTTAAACACAGAAGAAGCACTAAGAGAGGTTAAAGGATTCACTTCAAATATGGGTCAACTTACTCAATAACTCAATCAAGTCAACTTACCCAGCAAGTTTATCTTGGTCACCGGACAAATGACTCTGGATGCTTTAAAGGATCTCTGGGCCCCTCCCTCCCTCGTGCTTTCTCTCTCTCAAAATGAATAAATACACTTTAAAAAAACTGGGGTGCAGTGCCGCCGGGGTGGCTAAATAGGTTGAGCAACTGACTCTGGCTCCGGTCATGATCTCTCAGTTCATGAGTTCAAGTCCCGTGTCAGACTCTGTGCTGACAGCTCAGAGCCTGGAGCCTGCTTCAGATTCTGTCTCTGTCTCTCTCTGCCCCTGCCCTGCTCATGCTCTCGCGAGCGCGCGCTCTCTCTCTCTCTCTCTCTCTCTCTTAAAAATAAGTAAACATTTTTTAAAAAATTTTTTAAAGGGACCTCTGGTACCACAATGAAGTTATCAGGAAATACCAGAGGACAGGTCCAATGATTTGAGGTAATTAGCTCTTACGAAAAGAGACGCACCAAAATCCCCTGCGAAGCTTTCTCAGAATGCGCATCTTGCCAAGCCTGCTCTGCAAATAGTGACTGAGGAACTTTCAGGGGAAGGCCCACACCGCCACGTTTTCGACAGCCCCGTAAGGGACTGTGAGGCGCATGCGCACACACTACACGCGGCTCCCGGGCCCAGAAGCTACAGGCAGCTCGCAGCTGGAAGCCCGCACCTCATCCGAATCCCTGCCAATCACCTGCCAATCACCTCGGCCGAGAGCATGTGAATGCGCACTTCCCTGAGCTAAGCCCAGAAGTTAAAGTCCTAACCCCCATAAAATACCGATGAATCACCATTTGGCCTTGCTTCCGAGCTCTGAGAAGATTTAAATTCTCAGCAGGATTCAGACAAAGGCAGTGTAAGACAAGGCATGGAAAAGGAGTCGCTGTCTCTGTCCTTTCGTTCCAATTCTCCACCTTAATGACAAACCCACCAGAGACACTCCGTTATTTCGCCAACTCAGGTGTTGGCTTCAACCAGTATTTAAGCAGAACTAGAGCTACATCCAACCTGCTACAGAGGAATCAGACCCACTTCACCAACTGCCAAAATTTCCAAGAATCCTATTTTCCAATTACATCATAATCACTGTAAATCAAGGCAAAAATAATTATGCAAGAAGAGCAATTTGTCCCACCAAAATTTACACTTACCCATCTCTCCCCTTACTGACAATTTTTACTTCAAAGTAATAAATCCCACAGGCTGCTGGTATCGGGTGCGTGGCACGGACGGACGCCGCGTCTTTGGGGGTTTTACCATGACCTGCACATGACACAAGAAGGGGGAAAATCAAATGAGACATTCAACAAAAATCATAAGCAATTCAGGAAAAAATACAGTTTTTAGAACGATATATACATTTCTGCTCCCGTCAGTACGTATAAAAACTTCATTAAACATTTATTATCACAAATCAATATGCAAAATAGCCCAAATTAGCCGTGGGACTTTTCACACTTTTACTACATTTGAAAAAGGTGAAATTTTCTTAGATCCAAATCGCATATAATTTATACTGTTGCCACTCTTTTGTCAAATGGTCTATTTTTTAAACCAGAGGCACCTACATCATAGGTATTATTTTTAATTATTTATTTAACATTTGTTAATGTTTATTTATTTTTGAGAGAGAGAGAGAGAAAACATGAGCAGGAGAGGGGCACAGAGAGGGAAACAGAATATGAAGCAGGCTCCAGGCTCTGAGCTGTGAGCACAGAGCCTGATGCCAGGGCTCGAACCCACAGACTGCAAGATCACGACCTGAGCTAAAGTCGGATGTTTAACCAACTGAGTCACCCAGGCGCCCCTCACAGAGTATTATTTTTAAGTGAAATTTTACATAATTAGAGTGAACTGGCAAAGCAGCTTTCTTATTTTACAAATTTACAAGTTTGGGCAGCCGGGTGGCTCTCCTGATTTCAGCTCATGTCATGATCTCATGGTTCATGAGACTGAGCCCGGTGTGGGGCTCCACAATGAGCATATAGCCCGCCTGGGGTTTTCTCCCTGCCCACTTCGTGTGTGCACACACGTGTTTTCTCTCCCTCTCTCTATGTAAATATTAAAAAAAAAAAAAAAGAATTTACAAGTTTGTTCTTTGACACACTCTTACCATTAATTCTATACAAAGACTGATCCATAAAATGTCTTTGGTCAGTTACAGCCTACTGAAAAATATATCTAATCTCTAGTTGTATTTTCTTTCTTTTTAAAGAAAGATAGCAATTCCTCAACTCTAATCCGGGAGGATTTCCTTCCCTCACAACCACCTCTGCTGTCCCTTGCCCAAGACACAAATTAGCTAGGATGTGAACAAAATCAACTAAGCAAGAAAAGATATGCCCATACTATCACAAAAGAAGAAAAACAGAAGTTGAAGTAGCATGTCAGAAAGTATGCAAGAATGAGACACGTCTCCACAATTCCCAAAAGGGCTGTCTGAGACACAATACTCTGAATTATTATTCAGTATTAAACATGCTTCCCCCAATACAAACTTAGGTCATTAATCCTGTAGTCATACTATAAAATGACCTTGATGAGTAGAAAAATTCCCATTCTCAAATTTACCAAGTTTCAAAACTAAAGGTCTTCTTTCAAATAAAAAAAATTGTATCTTAGCAATACAATAATCCCCACACACCAGTAAGACCTCTTCCTCACCACACACGTCATCAAATTACATCATTAAACAGTCAGGTTTACACCACTTGCAAATTAGCACCTGTTCACAGGGCCGAAAAGACACTCAGTGATCTCAGACCCTCCCTTCTATTCCCATGAAAACCTGGGTCCATACACGTCTTAAGTATGTATGTTAATGGCCAGAACCGGTGATCGCTGAGAGGTGATAAAATTGGCGAGGAAGATAAAAATGGAAGCAACAATATATAGATGCCCCTAAAACTGCTTTAAAAAGAGACATTTAATAAATTATGGTTTCAGGAAAACTTTTTTTTTTTTTTTTTTTTTTTTTCAGTAAAAATGTGTTCAAATAATTTAGTTGCCTGGGAAATGGTAGAGTAAACTAAATGAGTTTTTAAGATTCAGACAGTTAAAAAAATAAAGAAAAAAACCCCTGATTAACCCAAGTCCTAAATCAACTTTTAGTTGTAGTTCTGGTTCTCTGGAAGACAAGTGACTGAAACTTTCAGGGACAAAATAGTTTCAAGGTACATTTAATAATAACAATCAGGGGGCCTGGGGGGCTCAGTCAGTAAAGGGTCACACTCTTGGTTTTGGCTCAGGTCATGATCTCACAGTCCTGGAGTCTGAGCCCCACGTGGAGCTCTATACCCTGGGATTCACTCTCTCTAGCTCACACTTGCGCGCTCTCTCGCTCTCTCCCCCCCTCACCCTCCCCTGCTCTGGCTCCTGCTCCTGCTCCAGCTCTCTCTCAAAATAAATTTAAAAAACAATGATGAGAAAGGGGTACCTGGGTGGTTCAGTCAGTTGGGCTCAGGTCATGATCTCATGGTTTGTGAGTTCGAGCCCTACATTCCCCTCACATTCGGGCTCTGCTGACAGCACAGAGCTGAGCCTGCTTGGGATTCTGTCTCCCTCTCCCTCTGCTCCTCCTCCCCTTGCTCTCTGTCTCTCAAAAATAAATAAATACAAATTTAAAAAATGATGATGATAATAATAAATGACAACAGTCAACATACATTTAATGTTATGTGAAAGGCACTTCTCAAAACGTACTACATGTGTTCACTCGTTTAGGGTTCAAAACAACTTATGAAGTAGGTACTATTTATTATCACTTCACAGTTGAGGAAATTAAGGGAAGATGAAGAAACTCGCCCAAGATCATACTGCTGTATAAGGATTCCAAACCAGGATTTGTGCTGGGATTTAAATTCAAAAAAACAAAAAAAAGAGAGAGAGAGAGAGAGAGAGAGAGAGAGAAAGAAAATTAGTATCTGAGGGTAAACAATCTCTCAAAGAATTCGGCACTTCTATATAGATTTTCTCATTCAACATCTGTGAAATAGGTATTATTTAACCTCACTTTAAAAAATGGAGAAACTCTGGGGCACCTGGGCGGCTCAGCCAGTCAGGCGCCCAATGCCTGATTTCGGCTCAGGTCATCACGGTCTGTGAGATCCAGCCCCACACTTGGGCTCATGCTGACAGCACGAAGCCTGCTTGGGATTCTCTCCTCTCTCAGCCCCCTCCCCCAAAGAAATAAGTAAACTTAAATAAGTCAGTTAAAATGAAGAAACTCTTACAGATGTTATGTAACTTGCCCCTAATTAGTAGAATTGTGGTTAAATACATATATGAATTAAAATGCCCTACATCTTCCCCTTATACAAAAATAACTGTACACGACACAATCATCAATCTTCAAGGTTCTATCATATTATGTTCTATTTAGACACTGGAGGAAAATTCCGTGAATTTTAAAAGGATCTGTTAAAAGGATCTGTCTCATTTTCAAATTAAACTTAAATGTAAAGACCTAGGAAAAATCTGAGATGTCAGATGAAAGGGTTCACACCATCTCCGAGGTAAGACCTGTAGCATCAACAGCAAAGGGCCTCTTTCTAACCCCGCTTGTCACCAGCAAGCTTATGACCTTAAATTCTGCGGTGACCACAAAACACTACCTCACACTACCAAAGGATAAACTTTAAAACCCACAAGTCTTCAGGGTGAAGTGTTTTCTGTAGGATTCAGAGAAAAAGTGCATTTCCTGCTTCAAAACGCTCAGGTTAGCTCTTTCATTTCACAACCTGTTGATTCCTTTTAACTGCAAGGAAAAAGTTCTGAACAAAGCCCACCTCTCACCCAGCCCCTCCACTCTCCAACGTGCAGTCATCTGCCTTTCTGGAAATATAAATGTCTTCCTAGTGCCGCTCTCCCCCGTCCTGTAACATTCCTCCGTAACAGCCTCCCGTCCACCCAGGAGAATGATACACTGCCCGAACACTCTGGCTGTCTGGTCGGCCCCCAGCACTTTCCACCCCCGTCCGGCCGGCCACATTGGCCTGACCCGTCTTCACCCAAACCACTTCCCCTCCCTGGAAAGCTCTCCCCTTCCTCCTCACCTGGTTCCGTGCAGCTCATCCCTTAGCTCTCAGCTCGAGTTTTCCTTCCTCAGTGACTCTTCCTCTAGCCTCTGACTTGGCCTGACCTCCTTCTACGATGCCTTGAAGCAGCATGTGGTTGTCCCGTCCATTAACACGCTTGACACTTACTCTTACGGCTCTCACATTTCAATTCCTGGGCCTCTACTTCCACTGACCTCCTACGCCGACTCCAATCACACCTTCCCAAAGCCAGACACTGAATTCGGACCTCACCTGAAAACTATTCGGCCTCAGAAAACAGTAAATGCTAATGAAGTGTGTTCGGCTCCAAAACACATTTCTTGAATACAAATTAGCTCACATGTCCTTGATAAAGATGGGAATGATGTCAGCGTAATAAAGAAGTAATTTAGTTCATAACACAGCTTTCCCCAGTTCGTTAATGAATTAAAGAGAAAAACCTAGCAATATATAAAAAAAACTCTTAAGTCAAAACACCCGGGGCGCCGACACGTGTGCCTTCCTACGGTGTCCAGAGTTTGGTGGCCTTGGGGACAGCTACACCTGCCACTGCATTATGCCGCCTGGGGAAACACTCATCAAGAAGTCCAAAGATATTCCCTCTCTGTTTACATCAGGATTGGCTTATGCGTCTCTTGCATATCTACTTTATACTCTGTAGCTATCCAATACTACTTTATTTTGCTGCCCCAACTGCCCAGCCACTGGGAGCTTTCTCACTCGCCCCCTCCCTCCCCCACACACACCTCCAGTGTGCTGTTTCCCACTGGCTGCTGCTTTCCGGCCCTAGAAGGTGCTGGAGGCTCATCTTCTGTACTTCCTGCCCTAGTCCCAGAGTCAGCCATTCCTCCAAGGAGCCCTGGGGCTCCTTTTGCTGGCAAATGGCATCAGAACCAAGATCTAGCTACCGGGTATGCTCCTTGTTCCTGGGGTGTCACTGCTTTTAGGCTTGCTCATTGACAAGAGCAAGGAAATATACAGATGTATACTAAGCACCCCTATATATACACGTATACAATATATGTACACACACACATCCTGTATATATCTACAATGCTATATGTAATCATCTGTCTTTGTATTAAACCAGACATGAGTTCCTGCTAAGTCTCCAAGTTTATTACCACACCGATCATTCTAACCTTCTCCGTCTGCTCCTCTGTAAAATTCCACCCCAACAGTAAAAAACTTCGCTCCCACCATCCACTTAACTGTGCAATTCCAGTGTAAGCCATAGCACAGCCTCTGAATCGTTAATCCATATCCCCATGGGAAACAACGTTACCAGTAAAAGTTTAGTGGGTTCTTTAACTTTCGGTAGTACAGACTCCTGATTTCCAAAGTTACCTGGGTCCACGCCTTTCCCCCTCTGCTCCACGGCTGCTCCAAGGATTTGTTAACACAGACTAGTGACATCCTGCATTTTATTGTGGGATGTCCCCCTCTCTCCCAATACATCGTTTGAAATGTGCAGATATTAAAGTGCACTCTTTACGGCTGTAAAGTTTTGTGGGTTTGATAAATACATAGTCTGATGTATCCACCATGACAGTCACATACTTCACTGCCCTACAAACCCCTGTGCTTTGCCTATCCCCCCCTCCCCTCCCCTCAAGCCCCTGACAAGCACTCATCTTTTTACTGTCTCTTTAGTTCTGCCTTTTCCAGAATGTCGCGTAACCGAAATCATACAGAATGTAATCTTTTCAGACTGGCTTTCTTCACTTAGCAATACGCATCTCAGGTCCATATGTGCCTCTGTACAGAAGGCTAGCTCATTTATTTTTATCACCGAATAATAGCCTACTGAATGGACGTACCACAGTCCACCCGCTGACCTACTCAAAGACATCTCGGCTGCTATCTGTTTGGGGCAGTTAGGGGAGAAGTTGCTGCGAACGTTCACATGCAGGTTTGGGTGTGGGCAACGTTGAGGTCAGCTGGGTCAGAGCCCGCCTGCTGGTAACCCCAGGCTGAGCTCTGTGAGAAAGGGCCCCGCGGCGGTGCAGAGGGGCCACACCGCTTTGCGCCTGCCCCCCCCACCCCCAGCAGGACGGGAGCCCCTGCCGCTCCGCAGCCTCACCAGCAGCCTCACCAGCAGCCGGCACTGCCAGGTCCCCCTTGGACCGCAGCCACCACCGAACAGCTCAAGTTCCTATGCTTTTCCTTCGTTTGAAAGGCGGGGACCTGAAAAGGGCTAAATCCTGAATCAGATTTTTATTTCTGATTGGACAGTGGTCAAGCACTTACATCTCTGAGAAGGAAGCCCAAACCCCAGGGCCAAGGCTGTGAAGGATCCCAGCAGCCTGTGACACCGGGCACAAATGCCAGCAGAAATGTAACCAGGCTTCTGTTTGATTAGGACTGTCATTTTTGCGCTGCTCTGGTCACAAAGTTCCATAGGTTTCAAGTAGTCTGCGCCAGCCCTATTTTTCCCATAAGCCCTGTTACCTTCAGTGCCCAGTCTTGTGGAAAACCTCAGGTTTTTCCAGAACACATTTTTGGCACTGGAGCTGCAATGTCTCTGTCTTCCTCTAGGGCACAACTCCCTCTGCTCTCGGGTTCCTAAACATTCCTGTCCACACTCCTCTTCCACATCAAGGGATCAAGGGAAACTCTGTTCTCTGAGCCGCTCCCTCCCCCTCCCCAGGCCCCACTCCCTCCTTTCGAGACTTCCAGGCTGAGCTACACGGTAAGCACTTAAAAGCGCTCAAATATTCTAGGGGCACCTGGGTGGCTCAGTTGGTTAAGCACCTGACTTCCTGTATGGTCATGATCTCTGGTTCATGAGTTTGAGCCCGATGTTGGGCTCTGGGCTGACAGCTTAGAGCCTGGAGCCTGCTTCAGATTCTGTATCTCTCTCCTTCTCAAAAATAAACATTAAAGATTTTTTTAAAAAGCTCTCAAATATCCTCGGTTTCTCTCCCACACCTATCTTCCGCCACACGCACCCAGCAAAACCACAGCCTTAGACCAATATTACAATCCACCTCACTCCTCCTGCCTGGGACAGGCAGCCTCTACCAGGTCAAGTCCAGCAGCCTTGCCGACAGCCACCACTATGGAGGAATGGCGCCAGCTGTCCTCCCCACTGCTGTCCACGGGGAGCTGAGAAGTCTTCCAAGGGCGGGCGTGTGCCCCCTTCCCCTCGACAGCCCGGCCACACTCTCATCGCTCACTTTAACGGAGCCCGCAAGCTGCCTCGCCTCCTCCGTCATGTGCCGGGACTCCGATACCGTGCACGGTCACGCTCTACTCCCCGCCCTCCTATTACAAACTGGTCAGAGTCCACCGCACTGTCCCCCTCCCCCGAAGAGGGGAGCCGGCTGTCCTCCCTTCTTCAGACTGCCCTGTGCTCCGGAACCGCCCTCCTCCCTGCACGCCAGCCCCCAAGCTCTTCTCCCATCCCCTCTCCACTCCGCTTCCCCTCAGTGAGTAGGGGCGGTGTCCCCAGAAGAATCCTGCTGGCCTCGGTGCATGTCATGGTCAGTAATGCACTGGGGTTGGTAGTAAGTATAATGAACGTTTTCTCTTAACATTAAGGTAGTAAAAGCAAGTACTGTTGATATTAGTTTTCTTGGTCAAAAGGCACATGAAATGTGGACACAGCATTTCCTGGGCCTCCGTACATTCGACTAACATCACACTCTGATCCAACTTCATGTCACTTCAGTTTTACCCACACAGCCAAGCTAACACAACAATTACTTGGAAATGATACCACAGCCTCTAATACAGTACCTTCCAATGGAGTTTTCAGGGACAGTTTTGATTTCGTGGGTTTTTATCTTCTATGCTGACGTTGGACACTAATCACCAGGCGCAACGTAAGTCCACTATTAACCATAAAAAACAAAATCCTGCCTTACCCTCCATCCCCCTCCAGGTTTCTTCACCTATTTTCTCAAGAGTAATCTATATTCACTATCCCCTCTGCTCGGTCCTCCTATCTACTCTGATCTTCGCCCCCATCACTAAATTCAAGCTGCCCTCCTCAGGTCACAACGATCTGATTTCCAAATCCAGCGGAACACTCTGTCTCACTGGGCCTATGTGCTGCATTGGACACAGGAGGTCACTTCCTCATTTCTCACAGTCCTCCACTCAGCATCTGGGACACCTCGCTCTGCCCCAGGCAGGTACCTCGTAACTACTCCTTGTTGGACTGCACCCAGTCTCCCAATGTTGGCGTCGCTGAGGGCTCCACTGTTCTCACTCTATCCACTCCCTCTCGTTCTCTCCCTGGGTTTCAACCACCACCTAGCGGGGACTCCCAGATCAGTCATGACCTCGACCTCTCTCCCAAGCTCAGGTCAGTTACAGTGTGTGCCCCCCTCCCTAGGAGAAAGGGCCTCACACACTAGCCCTACTGCAAGTGGGGTCCCGACGCTCCTTGAGCCAGGAGGGTGTTCTGTATTTCATCAGTACCCTTCCACCCCTACAGCTGATTCGACACAGGCTAGCACCTGGCGTGAAGGCCACCAATTCACACCACCGCACATAAGGAAAAGCTGTGCCCAACTAAGAACGATGGCAATTAGCTAAGCCAATCTGCTACGTTCCTCGGGAATCTGAAATAGGAAGAAAAGGATAAGCCAGTCAGCAGGGAAAAGAGAAGAAAACAAGAAACTAGCACTGGAACAAAGTGAAAAGTCACGAACTCCAGCCAGCAGCTGCAGTGACTTGGAGCCACCTTAACTCCGGAAGATCTGCTCCTGCCCTTCCTGCAAGGTGTCTCTGGGTCCTGCTGCTTGCCAGGAAGTCAGATCACTTAACTCCAAATACGCTGTGACACTTCCTTGCTGTCAATATTCGATTCCTGGTTCTTTGCAAGAACCTAACCGAGCTAGAAACCCAAGTGTCCCCCTTGATTTCTGTCTCCATCATTCCGTCACTTCTTATCAGTGTTACTCTAAAACAAACCACAGTATGTCTGTTCTTCCTCCACCCCACAACTGGCCAAGTTCTAGGCCTTCTTTCTTCCAGTCCACCAACCTATCATCTAAATGAATTTGCTCTTTTCAGTCCTGTACTCCTTAAATCCCTCTTCCTATTGGTTGTATGACAAACATGAAAATATGAGCCAGTCACTTCCTATTTAAAGTCCTTGGAGGGGCGCCTGGGTGGCTCAGCCGGGTAGGGGTCTGACTTCAGCTCAGGTCCGATCTCGAGGTTCGTGGGTTCGAGTCCCACATTGGGCTCTGTGAGGACAGCTCAGAGCCTGGAGCCTGCTTACGATTCTGTGTCTTCCTCTCTCTCTGCCCGTCCTCCACTCACACTTCCTCTCTCTCTAAGATATTAAAAGAAAAACATTTTAAAAAGCCTTTGATGAGTCCTCATGTCCTAGAGAATAAGATCTAAGCTTGGTAAAACATCCCAAAGGCCTCTCATGATCTTTCCCCGCTCTACTTGTCACACACTCAAATTCCAACAAACCCAAACTGCTGGCCTATCCGAACAAGCGCCCCAACTCCTGCTTCAGTGCTTAGTTACGCATTTTCACTCGCCTAGCATCCCTTCTCGTTTCCTCCTCATCTTTCAAGACTGACCACTGGCCTCGTTCCTCCCAAACGCTGTCCCTGACTCACCAGCTTCATCACTGCCGGGATCAGGCAGGGGTCGATGCCCCTCCAGTCTTTCCCCGTACTCTTTCTAACGCTTCCCTTCCTACACCGACGTGTTTTTACCGTGCTTTCAAAGACATTCTCTCATCGCCTTGCAGTGCCTAGAGCCTGGTACGAAGTACACGTTCACTAAAAGCGTGATGAATACATGAATGAACGGACAGCAGGGCATAGACCAAACTGTGTAGCAGAACATACACCCTGGAGCAACTGCTCAATGAACTGCCATTACGACGAGTTTTCTTTCTTTTTTATGTCTTTTATCCTATTTTGAGAGACAGAGAGTGAGTGGGGGAAGGTCAGAGAGAGAGGGAGACACAGAATCTGAAGCAGGCTCCAGGCTCCAAGCTGTCAGCACAGAGCCCAATGCGGGGCTCGAACCCACAAACCGTGAGATCATGACCTGAGCCGAAGTCGGACGCTCAACAGGCTGAGCCACCCAGGCGCCCCTCAGCTACCATTTTAAAAGCTCAGTTTCCCACAATACTGGCAAAGAGATCCCTGGGAAAAGCTCAGCTTGGTTTTTAAATTCCTTGATATTAGGGAACACTTTTATATCAGCCCCACAAGCCCTAAAAGACACTCATCTTGATAGGCAAGCAAATATTGTTAAGATATTTCTTCAATCTGAAGAAGTGCAAAAAAATTCGATAAGTAATTAAATTTAAGAAGCGTCAAAGGCCTAATGACCGGGATGCTGAGAGGGATGGGAGTGGGGCACAGCACATGGAGCAGTTTCATTAGATACTGTTAATAACGCTTCAGTTAAAAAGAGCAATTCGCTAG
The DNA here is from genome assembly GCF_006229205.1 of Suricata suricatta. Taxonomy (NCBI): domain Eukaryota; kingdom Metazoa; phylum Chordata; class Mammalia; order Carnivora; family Herpestidae; genus Suricata; species Suricata suricatta. Next base: position 14,968,701 of record NC_043706.1, on the reverse strand, counting down.
TTCACAGCCACCTAGCATTTCCAACTTTCACTTGCCCTGCTTTTCTTCTAAGCTGCCCTAACTCAGTATAATCACGGCCTCTGGACTTTTCCATGGCATGAGTGTGTTCCAAGCAATGTTCCTTTTCCCCCAGAGGAAGTACTTTTAATGTCAACTGGTCCTCAAAAAGTTCTAAATGTGATCCCTGGGTTATATCCATTAGAGACAACTAAAACCCAACCAAATTGAAAGAGGCAATAGTGGAGTTGCAAAGAGCACTACATCTAGAGTCGGTGAGAATTAGTTTCCAGCCCTGGCTTACTTGGGCGGGGACGACCAGGTGCTCCCGCTTTCTCGTATCAAAAACTGAGAACTCCACTACCTTGTCCAAATCCACTAAGACACTTGTGTGTATTAAAAAGCTTTGTAAAGTATCCAAGTGGGGTAACTTCACAAATAAAAAAAAAAAAAAAATGCAATCTGTAACTGAAGCATTTAGGACTAATTGAATCCAATTGTCATATGCATTAAAATGCTTTAAGTTGGAATAAAGTTCTCACAGAGTCTAAACTTGTCACATTCGAACTTATTCAAGGCTGACGAGATTTTTAAAAATAAAAGGGGGCTATGCCTGAGTGTTTCAGCAGTTGGTGTGTGAGTGCTAAGCAAAAGGTCTTTTTTAAAATTTTAACATACAGTACACACACCCTTCTCTTCCAATGCGATCCAATCAACTGTGTCTGCATGTCTGGCATTGTTTAACATTAATCCCTTCAAATCATTTAAGGAACCATATGGCTTCCAAAAACAGTAATTCCGACTCTGAAGAATAACATCTTAAAAACCGCGCATGGTTCAGAGCAAAAGAAACTAACGTATTTCTATTTTAAAGGTAAGAAAAATCCTTATCATTCTGGAAAATGGCTGGCATCAATCTTCTCAAATTCCGTTCTAGGCAAAAATCTTTTGTGAGCAGTCATTTAATGTTGAGAGTCTAAAAACGCTTAGGTAAAAATCAAAGCGGCCAGTGATATGTTAAATAAAACTCACTCTTCGAGTTTTGTGACTTCACAATTTTGTCCTCCACTACCTATGACACTTCCCCTTTGCTCCCTGGGACAGAGGTGCCCGGTACTTTGGTGTGGTACACTCAGAAAGCACACAGAAAACCAAGAGGAAAAAAAAAACCCTCACACACATTAAAATAACAAGACAAGAGGAAGAGGCTGTAGGAGGGGGGAAAAGAGACTGTTTGTGACAAGGGGGAAGGGAGAGACAAAGGGGAGATAGAAGAGAGAGAGAGAAGAAAAAAGATGACAACAAAATCTGTTCTTCCAGAAACAATGCTTTATGTTTACACAGAGAAGTTTCCAGAAAGTGAATCTTAGTATTACACAACAAAAAGTAATAAAGAAGCCAACAGGAAAAATAAGGGGAGACAGCAGTGTCATAAATATCCCAAACTCCACCCGATTTCATATAAGCACACACTTTTCTCTGACAGCAATCCTCAATTTTATGTAAAAGGAGTTAGTAACGCTAATCGACGCACGTTACAGTGCTAAATAAACTCTCATCAGAAATCCTAGATCTCATGGAAATTCGGAGCTGGAAATTTCCTTACCATCCAGCCCGACTCACTCATCTCTCTCTCTGAGGAAGAAACTGCAGCCGTGTCTTGTAACATGCCTAAGATCACAAATGACCGCAGGACTCAGGAAAGGTAGGATTCTTTGTTCAATAATTTTCCACACCTTTTGCCTCTGATTTTATAAGCTAATTATTAACCATCAACCGTAAATTTAAGATAAAGTTTTGTCAAGTGTAACAAAAAGCTTTCCGGTAGCCAGAGCAGAAGTAAACACTTCACAGCACTGCTCATGCAAATTAAAACACAAAATTAAATAACAGCCTTCACGGAGTTACCAACAAAGCGTCCTAACTTAAAAAAGAAAGCAGAGGTCCTTTTCGGCCATTTAGAATAAGGAACATAATATTTAAAATGGAAAGTATTCCTCTGTATCTATGGATGAAAAGAAGGACTATTATTCAACAAGGCCTATTTTTGTGCGTGGATTCTTCGCAGCCAAATCATCAGGGAGATTTGTCACCGTTCGCCTTTCTGATTAAATAGTAACTTATTTATCAAGGCTCGTCTCCAATTTCAGTCCTGTACACTTGAAGAATTTGTCCACAAAAATTGTTTATACCCTAGGTCTCCCAGTCACTAGGATCTGATTAAGACCCTTCCTTGGAGCCAATCAAAATGCGGCTGCTTTGAATATGAAAGCTCCGGCTTCAGGTTTGGGGCCTAAAAACTGGATTTGTTTCCAGACAGATACGCTAGATTGATTTTGTTTTCTCCCAACAAGTAAACTTGACGCATGCTCGTCGTGTAGGCTGCTACATTTCCAGAAGTGCCAGAGCAATGTACAATTTCATATAAAACTGATCTGCTTTAAAGCTTTGTTTTAACAGATAGGTGAGGGAGGAGGGGACAAGCACAAGCCTAAGGCGGCTGTTGTTTTCCTCTTTTTAACCGCAGATGTAAAACGTAAAGCAATTTTAAGATGCTACATAGCATTTTAAATATCCGTGTTCGATTAGACTTCCTATTAACACGAGCACATAAATATGGGGCATTTCCAATCACCAGCGGTAGGTTTCGGCTCCCCCAAGCGAACACCTACTTCTGAGCTTCACCTCTTTCCCTCCCAGTTGCTTTGAGTAAAACACTGATGGCAAACTTGGGGCCCTTGCCCTTTTGTCTCCGTAGACCATCTCTGGCCTGATTTTGGCCAAAATCCCCCAATGATTACCCCTCCCCCTATGTATTCCCTGCTCTCCCTTAATTAGAAATCATACCTCAGGATCGTGCCGCTCCCCCCCCCTCCACGTAAGAAGAGAACGCCTGACCCCACCACCACCACCACTTGGAGAACAATGTAACCCAACTCCGGGTCCCTAGATTCCTCCATCCAAGCCCTAAGATTTATCTTGAAGGGAAATCGGAAAGCGAGTTATGTCCTGTCATCCTGGATTCCCTCAAGGTGTCCCACTCCTGGCCTAGGATCACCGGCTCCATTACACCTAGGGGCATCCGACTCACCTGCCTTGCCCAAGAATCTCGCCCGTTCCCCGCGACCCCCGGTCCCACCCTCGCAGCCGCGGAACGGGCGGCGAGGCACCTCGGCGGGCCCCGGGCGGGAGGGGGTCCGGGGCGGGTCGAGAGTCGGCTGCGGCGGCGGCAGGACACGTCGGGTCAGCGGCCCCGCTCCCACCGCACGACGACACACGCCCAGTACCTTTGTAGTGCACCCGCAGGTTGTTTTGAGAGAGGCCGATGTAGCTGAACTTGTCCTTCGGGCTCCACGATCGCGGCAGCGGCGTCTCCTGCTCGTCCACCGCCGGGTAGAGGCGCTTCAGCCGCCGCTGCAGCTCCTTCTCCTGCTCGTTCAGGGCCGAGTCCCCGTGCGGGAAGGGGGCCGCGGCGCTGCTG
>NC_043706.1:14896838-14965123 GCF_006229205.1 Suricata suricatta | reverse complement strand
AAAGTAATCGAGCCCGGCTGGGGCCGCCGCGAGCCCGGCCCGCGGGCGCCCGGGTCGAACGGAGCGGCTCGGGCCCCGGGGGCCCAACTGGGTCCCCGAGGGGAGCGGTCCCGAGAGTGCCCGAGGGCTGCACAGGCTCTGCTGGCCGCGCTAGCCCCAGACGCGGCGAGGTCCCTGTCCGCCGCCTCCCTCTCTGTGAACCTACTTGCTCTTTATTCTGCACGGGACTTAATTCCTCAACGTTTATCTTGTGGGGACCGGAAACCATTTCTGAAGGCAAAGTCTCCCACTTAAAATAGTGGTCATTTTATTAATTAATTTTATGAAGGACTTAAAGTGAACTTGGAGGGGTACAAGGTGGCGCAGGAATACTAATAAAGACTGGCATATCTTCAAAGAGCAGGAACACGCACTATATGAATACAAGATTATAGAGTGTATTTAGAAAGGGCTTCTGGAGACGTCAAAACATTTTATAGACTCATTAATTTTCATAACAGGCCTCTTTGTTAGGTAGCAAAGAATTATGCACATTTTAAAAACGAAATATTCACTGAGGTCAGCAGAGTCAAAAATAGGACTTCCTACTTTGCAATTCCCAATAGAGTGCTTTGCTTGGTCGACTAATTTGGCAGAACTTGCCAAGTGTTGCTCTCTGACCCATCCTAGCAGTTACTATTTTGTTTTCACCGCTTCCCTTTGTTTGGGTTATCCTTTCCTTAGCTGGCAAAATCGATCTCAACACGTGTGAACTACATGATGTGAATTCTGGTATTTTGTTTGCTTCCAAAGATACTGTGATGGTGATTGTTTGGCCAAATGAGCAAGGAACGAATGGTTTGCTGAGTAGAGAAGTATTTACTTTTTCTTGAAGAGGGTAGGTAAATGATGATTTAATTGAAGGCCCCTGATGTCTGGCCAGAACTAATAAAGTCATTCAGTCTAATTTCTCCCTCAATTACCCAGACAACTTGATGCCCAGTTGTTCTTTAATAAAAATATCTGATCGTTCTAACCTATTGTTTGATGACTTTTTCCAAGCCAATGCACTTTAAATTATGTGATGTCATTGTATTTAAATTGTTCTGGAACTTCCATTTATATTACAGTTAGAGTGAGTTAAATGTAAGCCAAACATTTAAATGTTGGCTAATCCAGGTCAAATAAGTGAGCTCCAAGCCTCATCAAACTTTCTTGAAATAGTCATCAAGTTTTTATTGATGAAGATGTCCTTTTCTCTGTCAGCACACTTAGAAACCATTTAGAACCTCACATATTCTTGGAAAAGTTGAAAGAATAAAAGTATCTTGACATTTTGTTGGAAGCTTTTTAAAGGAGTAACCGGTTGCTCTCCGAACAAGCAACCTCAAGAAATTAATGACTTTCCTTTTGGGGGACAATGCTGTGAAATGACCACTTTTTCATACTGGAGGTGTCAGGAAACACCGATAAAGTCATTTTAGAAAGACACATGTTTGGTGATTCTTATAAAGAGACATAAAGGTATTCATGCCTTGCAACTTATTCCCACCAAAAAGTCAAGACCATGGAACAAATCTAAAATGTGGAAGGGTCTGAGGCCTAAAATTATTCACCAGGAAGTCCTAGTAGATAAATTACAGGAGCAAACTAAATGTCCGGCATGAAAAGCCTCATTGGAGAAATTGTCATATATGCCACTCAATCGATTAGGACTGCAGGAGCACGTTTAGGACATTGGATTGAATTTTTTTTTGTATATAATGTATCCCACTGGGCAGCGGAATTGCCAGAAGGAAGCCAACCAATTAGAAATAGATACTCCTTGGGGTGCCTGGGTGGCTCAGTCGGTTGGACGGCTGATTTCAGGTCATGATCTCGCAGTTCATGGGTTCGAGCCCGGCATCAGGCTCTGTGCTAACAGCTCAGAGCCTGGAGCTTGCTTCAGATTCTCTGTCTCCCTCTCTCTGCTCCTCCCCCACTCACATTGTGTCTCTGTCTCCCAAAAATGGATAAACGTTAAAAAATTTTTTTTAAAAAAAGAAACGTTAAAAAAATTTTTAAAAAGAAGGAAAGAACCACTCCTTTCTGTTAATTTAATCAGTGGGTGCTGGGCACAATTTCAGGCCTCCTCCCTCTAGGCTTCTTGCGCACGGGCACAGTGCAAAGTAAATATTTACTATATGGCCCCTTAAAAATATGACTTTGAAGACATGGAAAAGAGATTATGATGTGCTACGTGGGAAATGACTATACAATATTATACCCTGCCAAAATTGTTACGAAAAAGAGGTAAAGAAGGATGCCTGGGTGGCTCAGTTGGTTAAGCATCTGGCTTCAGCTCAGGTCATGATCTCACAGTTCATGGGTTTAAGCCCCGCATCAGGTTCTGTGCTGACAGCTAGCTCAGAGCCTGGAGCCTGCTTCAGATTCTGTATCTCCCTCTCTCTCTGACCCTCCCCTGCTCGCACTCTCTCTCTGTCTCTCAAAAATAAATTATAAAACTAAAAAAAAAAAAAAAAAAGGTGAAGGAAAAAGAACAAAATTTCTGTAATGGGTAATTATAATTCATGATTAAAAGTAAATTTTAATTATGAAAACATTAGGCTTCTACATAGAGGTATGCATGATAAAAATCCATTAGCCTTAAACTTGTCCATAGTTTGTGCACCTGTTTTCAGTCTTTGCCATGCATTGCTGTAATATCGATGAGTATCTATCTCCTGAGGTTCTTGATAACAAACAATAGGAGCCAGTTCTGGCTCTCTTAAGCAGAAGGAATTTACTAGAAAGATATTGGGTGTTTCTCAGAATTGACAACAGGCCTAAAAACAAAGGCCAAAGGCAGTCAGGCCAGGGCCCCACTACTGGTCACAGCAGCGCCATCAGATGCCACCTCTAGTGCCTGAACTGTCAACTCTCTGACCTCCAATCTTGTCATCACTCACTCAAGGTTCAAAGTCAGTTGGCAAAGCCTAGGTGGCATGATCATGCCAGGGGCTACCTATGGGCAGAGATTCACAGCTTATCCGATGCGTGGGTTATAGAAGCATGAAATTGATCCCCTCAGCTCAGGGTAGCCGTTGAATGCCTGGAGCCCACAGAGCTGGGCTTTTCTGGCCTTGAGCAGCCTCTTTGAGTCCATAGAGTACTTTATACCTCGTATTCACTTTCTTTTTTCTTTTTTCTTTTTTAATGTTTATTTATTTTTGAGACAGAGACAGAGTGCGAGCGGGGAAGGGACAGAGAGAGGGAGACACAGAATCGGAAGCAGGCTCCAGGTTCTGAGCTGTCACAGGGCTCGAACTCACGAGCTGTGAGGTCATGACCTGAGCCAAAGTTGGACACTCCACCACCTGAGCCGCCCAGGCGCCCCTCTTATTCATTTTCTATGCCTGGCATGACATGAAAAAGGTTAGAACACATTGCCCTCGTGGGAAAAGGCCACTGATGCCCAGAGTTGAAGATTTCCCAGTACTAGGAAAGAGAGTCAGACACTGGCCGGCCAGTTTCAATAAATATCCATGACAGTTTCCTTCTAGGTACTGGAAAATGGGATGGCCAAGGATGCAGAGATCCAGAGTACAGCTTCAGGGTCTGTATTAGTTTTCTATTGCTGCTTAGCAGATTACCCCCAAACTTAGTGCTTAAAATAACAACATAGTTTCAGTAGTCAGGAATCTGGCCCAACTTAATGGGGTCCTGTGCATGCAAGCCTGTCAGAGGCATTCGAGGTGTCATTCAAGGCATTCAGCTGGGCGGCCCTTGTCCCAAGGCTTGACTGGGAAAGGATCTACTACTAGGCTCACTCACCTAGTCATTGGCAGGATTCAGTTCCTTGAGGCCATTGGACTAAGGGCCTCAGGTCCTTACTGGCTATTGGCCAGAAGTGGCCCTCAGTCCCTCAGCACATGGGCCTCTCCAATAAAACCGCGTGTGTCACCAAAGTGTGCAAGCCAAGAAAGCAGTGGAACAGAAGTCAGTCTTTTGTAACCTAATCACAGCAGTGCCATTGATCCTTTTTGCCATGATCTGTTTTTTCAAAGCCACTGAGTATATAAGTGATTCTAGGTCATTAGGTCCATCCAGCCCACATTCAATGGGGGGAGGGGGGCATGAGTCTAGCATATGAATAGAGTCTTCAGACGCCAAGGCTGGGTAGACCAAATCTACTGAGGAGGACTTGTGTGCTGTCTTGGCCAGGCCAGGGAGTGGTGCTGGCTAAGATCACAACCTCGGGGATGGGGAGGCTGAGGGTTCAGGGTGAAATGGATCTGCAAAATCACTTGGAATAACGCAAATGCACCATTCCATATTCATGCGTGACCAGAACCGTTATGATTCAGGGTTCATTAATGAAATAAATGTGAAAACCCAAAAGTTATTAAATTTAGAGGAAACTACATGTTTTATTAATCGGTTCTAGAAGGATTTGAACAGAAATCGCAATTTTGGCTTAAAGAAGCTGAGCTAACAAGGTAATCTATTATCAGTCTGATCTTCCTCTTCTGCTTTTTCTAGTCTCCTGGAACTCCTTCCTTTGTGCAAACACACGTTTTTTTTCCCTCCGTGTTGATTTCCATGTTCCCTCTGTTTTCTTGTAGCGCCACCAAAGCACATGCAAGATGGAGTGGCAGCAGGGAACAAAAGTTCCTGCAAAGCTCTGATCTGAAACTTTCTTCCTCTGCACGGTCTCCCACCGAGCTATTGAGTAGGGGTGATCAGGTTCTTGATGGGATCTTAAAATGGGAAGGCTGCCCCAGAATTTCCCTAAGGTCCAGTCAATGCCACCCATCCCACGAGCCTAGAAAATGCTTCTTGGTTAAGTGGATGCTATGTCTTGCAAGCAGCCAAAGGCATGCTGTTTTAGTCCATTTGGGCTCCTGTAATAAAATGCCATCGGCTGATATATCAACAAGCTATAAACAACCAACGTCTATTTATCACAGTTCTGGAGACCAGAAAGTCCAAGGTCAGAGCACCTGAAGATTTAGTGTCTGGCCAGGGCCCTCTTCCTGGGTCATAGATGGTTATCTTCTCCACACAGCCTCACATGGCAGAAGGGGCTAGGGAAGGCTCTGGGATCTCTTTTCCCAGTCACGTGAGCTGCACCCTCATGACGTAGTTCTGTCCCAAATGCCCCACCTCCCGATTCCATCACACTGGGGATTAAATTTCAACATTTGGATTTTGGCAAATAATTAGGAGGGAAGAGACAGGTCAAAGGAAGATACAAAAGACAAAAATAGAAAAAAAAAATAGAAGAGGGGGAACAAAAAAAAAAGACGGGTCCTTAAAGGATAATGGTAAATAGTTGCCCCAAGTGCCAAACATCACAGAGGTCTATAACTTGCCCACACACTGTGGGTTAGCCCCCCTATTTTCCTAAGATATGGGCTGCATTTCGGCCATTATTTATTGGGTATCTCTTACATACAATACACAGTGCTGAGCAGTGCAGGGACATTTTTAGAAAAGGGGGGTTGGGGGAGAAATCTTGAAGTCCTTGCCTTCAAGGGGTTTGTAGTCTTTTGAGAAAGAACATTGCTTTTACATAACCAGTTTTTCAGATTAAGTATGAAAAGTGCTGTAGGGCGCCTGGGTGGCTCAGTTGGTTCAGCTTAGGTCATGATCTCACATTTCGTGGGTTCGAGCCCCGCCTCAGGCTCTGTGCTGACAGCTCAGAGCCTGGAGCCTGCTTCTGAGTCTGTGTCTCCTCTTCTCTCTCTCTGACCCTCCCCTGCTCACACTCTGTGTCTCTCTGTCTCTCAAAAATTAAAAAAAAAAGCTCTCTTCTTGCCGCTTGCCATGCCAGCCGAGCACTCGCCTGCGCCCCCTCGTAACCATGCCTGGCAGAATTGAAGAAATCAAGGACTTTCTGCTCACAGCTCGGCGAAAGGATGCCAAGTCCGTGAAGATCAAGAAAAATAAGGACAACGTGAAGTTCAAAGTCCGATGCAGCAGATACCTTTACACTTTGGTCATCACAGACAAGGAGAAGGCAGAGAACCTAAAGCAGTCGCTGCCCCCAGGTTTGACAGTAAAAGAGCTGAAATGAACTTGGCACACTGATTTGAGCTATATTAAAATTTTAAAAATTAAAAAAAAAAGAAAAAAAAAAGAAAAAAAAAGAAAAGTGCTGTAATAGAGACAAAAAGCACCACAACTATCCTTCTGATATCCTAGAAAAGTAATTCTCCAGCCCAACCCATACTTATAAGGAAAATGAATTTATGTCTCGATCCGAGTTTCTTTGTACCTAGTTACCGCATGGCCATAATCAATCCACGTGGTTTTTTTATTGTAATGGTCCTCAAAGAAGGTGCAAGGTGTAATTTGCCATCTGAATATAAGAAGAAAGTAATTTGGTGAAGCAATTTATTTCACAGTTCACGATTTCCTTCATCACGGCTGTATATCTTGTTATGCTCAGTAATTAATTTCTTAAACCTTTTTGTTTGTTTTCCTTAAGTGTCTCTAATGATATGCAAGGAGAAATATGCCAAGCAATATGTGAGGCTTTTTACAATCATAATATCTCAAAGATGTCAGAACATCTGTATTTTTTCAAAAGTCTTTTTTAATGTTTTATTTATTTTTTGAGAGAGACAGAAAGCACAAGCAGGGGAGGCGCGGGGGTGGGGAGACAGAAGATCTGAAGTAGGCTCTGTGCTCACAGGCTGACAGGAGCAACACGATGCGGGGCTCGAACTCGGGAACCGTGAGATCAGGGCCTGAGCTGAAGTTAGCCGCTCAACTCACTGAGCCACCCAGGTGCCCCTAAAGCTTTTATTTTTTAAGTCATCTCTACACCCATTGTGGGCTCGAGCTCACAACCCTGAGATCAAGAGTTGCATGCTCTACCGACTGAGCCTGCCAGGAGTCCCCTTTTCTCTTCCTTTTTTTTTTTTTAATGTTTTATAGAATATCTGTATTTTTAAAAGCAGCATAAACAGTTTCAAGTACTTCTTTAGTAGTTTTCTGCCTCAGCTTAAGTCAGTTTACTTTACAAATATTTAACTTATATAAATAGATATCAGTTATTTAAAGGAGTGGCTTTATCTGGGAATTACTGGCCTCAGTCCTGTGGTCACCAACCATCTCAGCCCTCACGTGTGCTTTGTGCCACTATCCTCCGAAAACTTCCCATAGACAATTGATCTTTAGCATTCCTTTTTTTTTTTAATGTTTATTTATTATTGAGAGAGAGAGACAGAAACAGAGTGTGAGAGGGGGAGGGGTAGAGAGAGAGGGAGACACAGAATCCGCAGCAGGCTCCAGGTGCTGAGCTGTCAGCAGAGAGCCCAACGCGGGGCTCAAACTCACCAACTGTGAGATCATGACCTGAGCCGAAGTCGGACGCTTAACTGACTGAGCCACCCGGGCGCCCATGATCTTCAGCATTCTTAAGAGATCAAAGACCTTTCTAAATCTTTACACTCCAAATCCCACCATAGTGTATAGCATGCCACCCTATAAAATTCACTGCGTATCATGAGAGTAATCTACAGAGTTAGAGCACAGCAAAGCTGTAGTGACAGGTGGGTGTCGTGTGACTACTCAGTGACCGAGTTCATATTTCCACGTAGGGCTCTAACCTCATTGCACGTGTGATGCACGTTGTGTAGAGGTATGGTTGTGTAGACACACACACACACACACACACACACACACACACTGTCATTCACCCCAAAATAGCACCCCAAAAGATGTCCACCTGTGAACCTGTGAAGATTACTTTATTTGGAAAGAGGGTCTTTGCAAATATGATTAAGGAGGGGATGAGGTTATTATGGGTGATTATGGTGGGCCCTAAATCCGATGGCAAATGTCCTTAAAAGAGAGGCAGAGGGAGATTTCAGACAGACCGATAACAAGACACACAGTCAGAAGGCCCTGTGAAGGGGGAGCAAGGGAAATGTAGTCACAAGTCAGGGAATGCCAACATCCCCTGGAAGCCGGAAAAGGCAAGCCCTGGATCTCCCCTTCCAGAAATGGACAGAGTATAGCCCTGTCCATGCCCTGATCTCTGGAATTTCTGGTCTCCAGAACTGTAAGAGAATAAACTTCTGGGTTTTGTTTTAAAGCTTTTATTTATTTGGGGGGAGGAAGAGAGAGCTGGTGCACACGTGCGAGAGAGAGAGAGAGAGAGAGAGAGAGAGAGAGAGAGAGAGCGAGAGAGCACACGAGCAAGCATGAGTAGGGGCGGGGCAGGGGGAGAGGGAGAGAGAACACCGAATAAGCTCCGCCTGACGCGGGTCTCAAACTCATGAACCGTGAGATCATGATCTGCGCCGAGATCAAGAGTCTAACGCTTAACCAACTGAAACACCCAGGCTCCCCCTAAACTTCTGTTGTTTTAAGACACCAAGTTTGCAGTCATTGGTTACAGCAGCCTAGGAAACTAATGCACACATATAGTTCAAACTTATTAGGCTCTGGAGGGGGAGTTGTACAAAGTTGTTAAGAAGATTAAGCATACTGTGTGTCATGGACGTCAGAGTGTTCCATTAACACGTTTCCCTCCTCAAAATGGCGGTGCTTCTTATTGGAATGTACCTTGTCTGTCTCCATAAGGCAAATCTAAGCTCACTACTTGTCTTTGTAAATTCGTAGCTTAGCCTCATTTCTCTTTTCCCCTCTCTCTCTCTCTGGGTTCTGACTGCATTCCAGTAAAGGAAGGGGTTATAAGCACTCTGGTTTGATGGAAAAGTAATTTTATGATTGGGGTATGAACTGAAATGGCTCTTCCACGGAGCAGAAGCATAAATGCTGCAAAACTACCTTAAGGACACTATTAGAGGGTCACCTCGGCTGCCACAGCTCAGAGCTATTACTTTTTAACCATTAGATGCCTAATGTCATGTGTGTCATGCTTTAACGACTATCGAAAAGTCTGACCCCATAAGGATAACTTTGTAGGACAGGACAGGTGTCCTCTATCACGTTTCCTAGAAGCAGAGCCTGAAATGGGGTTTCTTTGTTCTCTATTTATTTTTTTAATCCCAGTATAATTAATGTACAGTGTTATGTTAGTTCAGGTGTATGTATAATAGAGTGATTCAACGATTCTGTTACTCAGTGCTCATCATGATAAGTGTATTCTTTTTTTTTTTAATGTTTATTATTTAGAGAGACAGAGTGTGAGCAGGGGAGGAGCAGAGAGAGGGGAAGATAAAGAATCTGAAGCAGGCTGCAGGCTTCCAGGTGTCCCCACAGAGCCCGACGCGGGGCTCAAACTCGTGTGCCTGAGATCATGACCTGAGCTGAAGCGGGATGCTTAACCAACTGAACCACCCAGGCACTCCAGTGGGAAGTGTCTTCTTACTCCCCTTATTTCACCAATGCTCCCTCATCCCTCCTCTGGGAACCACCAGTTTGTTCTTTATATCTACGAGTCTGTTTGTATGTTTGTCTCTTTTTTCTTGGTTCATTGAGATGGGGTTTCTGATGCAAGTGGTTTTTCGAGATGGTGCTCTCAAGTGACATGTGTAAGCGGATAAGGGACGCAGGAGAGGGCCGGGGAAGAAGTCAGGCAAAGATGAGTGTCCAGTGACGTCTGGCTGCTGTCTGACCCCACAGGGAGCCCTGAAGTATGTGCGACACTGCACTGCCCCATCTTGGGCAGGAGTCCGGGACTTTTATAACTTGTATTCATCCCTCATTAGCTGCAGACCAGCTCCCTCCCTGGGGAAGCATGGCATCCTGGCATCTCTGGGCAGGGAGACTCCCTGCAGGCAAGGCCAGGTCTCTGGAGACGGACGTGGTGCTGCTAGCACTCCCAGAAGCCTGAGACCAGTAAACCGACGGTGACGGACACTGGTCAACATACTAATAGCATTTAGGGACATGTGTGCTCTGCTCCGAATCGCATTTCTGATCACACAACTGATCGATTCTTCTTCTTTTTTTAAAATTTTTAAAATGCTTTTATTTTTGAAAGAGAGAGACAGAGTGTGAGCAGGGGAGGGACAGAGAGAGAGAGGGAGACATATAATCTAAAGCAGGCTCCAGGCTCTGAGCTGTCAGCACAGAGCCTGACGTGGGGCTCGAACTCTTGAATCGCGAGATCATGACCTGAGCTGAAGTCGGACACTTAACCCACTGAGCCACCCAGGTGCCCCATATTTCTTTTTTGTTAAGTGTTTATTTATTTATTGAGAGAGGGAAAGCGCGCATCAGCAGGGAAGGGTCATACAGAGAGGGAGAGACAGAATGCCAAGCAGGCTCCACACTGTCAGCACAGAGCCCGACACAGGACTCGAACTCACGAACCATAAGATCCTGACCCGGGCCAAAACCAAGAGTCAAACACTTAACCCACCCAGTCTCTCAGGAGCCTCAAGGGTCATCATTTCAATGAAAAAGTATGCCATAAGAGAACTCACAAAAAGAAAACAAACAAACAAGCATGTTTGCATTACTGCAAAGTTGGAAATGAACAAGCCTTGCAAATCATATTAGGAAGATACCATCAGCAAACACTTCCAAATTTTAATAGGAATGATCTAGGAAGAGCGTCTTTTGCAGAGAAATCTGTTTTTAGGATGCCCCTGGGAGCAGCCACACAGCTGTGAGTGTGTTCCGCTGTGCTCAGTGCCGACCTCACATTGTGTTTATTCTCATGGCCTTCATGGCCTTTTCCACTCTTCGTTGGCCACACGAACGTCTGTCTATGTCCGTGTGGTTTATTTCAGTCTGTAAGGTCCTAGTAGACCCAGGTCACATCTATTTATTGTTCTCACGTGTTGCACAATCTTCTGCTTAATAACTACTTCTTGTCGATGATGCAGCGTAGAGACGTGACTATTTGCTTTTTGATGACGGCAGCGATATTTTACTCAGTGACTACCCAGGCTTTAACTGTATGACTCAGGCATCATCCAAACAGGATGTGCACATCTAGATCCCTTCAGGAGCCAGACAGATCACGCAGAAAGGTAACCCAGGTTAGGTTCCAAACAATACTGAGCCGTGGGGACCGCAACAGATAGAGAGTGTAAAGAAATCAAAATCACAATGTTTGAAATACGACGTGGGCCAGACGAAACAGTTCTGTGGGTCAGATCTGGTTCATGGGTGAGGAGTCAGTGGCCTAAAGGCAGCTCGGAATCCAGAGCTGGGAATCCAGGCCAATTACAGATGTCTTGGAGGTGCTCTGCCGCCTCACGTCTGCCTGGCTCACTGAGGAACCACAAAGCGCTGTTATTTGCCTCTGCCCACCACTGCTGAGTGGGCGCGCCAGATTTTCAGTCATGCCACCCTGCTTGTAGAACCGGATCTAGAGATCCTGATACGCTTCCCGGCTTGCCAGGAAAATCTGAGTGATAGGTGCCAACCAGGAGAAACATCTTCAAAGAGCCCCATTCCTATATCCAGTACCTTCTCCTTAAATACTTCCCGATGCTACAGACAAGCTAGTGTCACAATCTTTTTTTAAAAATGTTTTTATTTATTTTTGAGAGAGAGAGAGAGAGAGAGACAGCGTGAGCAGGAGACGGTCAGAGAGAGGGGGGACACAGAATCTGAAGCAGGCTCCAGGCTCTGAGCTGTCAGCACAGACCCTGATGCAGGCAGGGCTCGAACCCACGAACTGTGAGATCATGACGTGAGCCCAAGTCGGATGCTTAACCGACGGAGCCACCCAGGCGCCCCCATAATCTTTGATTCCAGGTCTTTATAACTACCTCATGGTTTTCATTTTCAGAATGACGTTTTTCACAGTTTGATTAGGATGCACAGATTACATGCGCTAATAGAAAGTGTTGGCGAGAATGTGGAGAAATCAGAAAACTCACACTCTGCTAGCAGAAACGTTAAACGGGGTAGCCCTCATGAAATACGGTCTGGTGGTTCCTCAAAAGATTAGTTACACAAAGAGTTACCATATGACCCAGTGATTCTACCGCTGTGTAGACACCCAAGAGGAATGAAAACATGTCCACACAAAAGCTTGTACCAGCAATGCACAGCAGCATTATTCATAATAGCCAGAAGGGAGAAGCAATCCAGATGCATATCAATAGATGAACAGATAAATAAAAGGTAGTATATCCATACCATGGCACATCACTCAGCAATAAAAAAAAACTGAAATGAGCTGAATATCTCATTTCTTATCAAACTTTTAATTCACAAAGTTATTTATATATCTATCAACACATGACTTCCTATTTTATTCAATAGGTTCCTAAACCACCACTATCAGCATTTATTTTGATGCCTAAAGTCCCCCCTTATTTGGCTAATGGGTCCTGTTGACACATCCCCATCGTTCTCTGAGGATTTTCTTCCTCTCCAGCACAAGAAGATGTTCCAGGATCATCTGGTACCTTCTGTGCTACAGCCTTGGAATGAGCCATTTCTCCGAGAAGCCACAGTTCCTCGTAGTTGGAAATGACAATTGAAGAAAATCTGGGCCCGAGGTGTACTTATTGCTATTGGAGTGTTGCTGTTCTTAATCCTTCTCAGTAAAAGCTAAGGTACATACACTACACACGCTAGTTATCTATGGCTGTGTAATAAATACCACACACGTAGCAACTTAAACCAACACACACTTACTATCTCACAACTTCTGAGGTCAGGAATCCTGGCATGAATTAGCTGGCTCCTGTGTTTTAGGGTGTCACAAAATATCTGTATGGGGTTGTGATCTTATCTGCAGACTCAGTTGGGGAAGGACCCCCTTCTAAGCTCATGTGGTGGCAGAGAGCCTCCATTTCTTGGAGGCTGTCCGGTGAAGGCTGCCCTCAATTCTTTGCCTTGTGGACTTCTCTACAGAACCACTGACAATACAGCAGCTTGCTTCATCACATAAGCACAGAAATGACATCCTAGTCACTTTGCCATATTGAGTTGGTTAGATGCAGATCATGGGTCCTGCCACACTCCAGGGGAGAGAATTACACAAAGACATGAGAACTAGGAAGGGTGGATCATTGGGATCCTCCTAGGAGCTTTCTACTATGATTACCTTATTAAGTGACAGAGGCAAGGGGACTATCTTGTCCATCTATGACAATACATATATGCATATGTACATATATGTTTACATTTATTTCTATCCATCCATCCATCCGTCCATCCATCTATCCTATCCATCTACCTCTTCTATCTTGAAAATCATGCTTCACACTATTTTATCCACTTCCAATGCCACATCCCACTGTTCATTTTTGTTTTCTTCCTTTCCATATTTCTAACGCTCTTTTCCCAATAGTGAGAAATGTTCATATATTCACTCTGTCCATTCCTTACCTCTTCTGCCACTCCTTCTCCATCACAGATGCTTTCCCCTCTCCTCGGGCTCTGACGTCCTGTGCCCGGCTGTTCGCACGAGAGGACACCTCGGTCATCATGCTCAAACTCTGACATACACGGAGCCGCTCTGTATGTGGATGGCGTCTCACCCCCAGAGGTGCCTCCCCTTTGCATAAGGCCCTCTTCACCTTGCTTAGGATCTGACGTACCACAGCCAACCCTCTCCCCCTGCACGTGGACGTCCAGACCCATCACCACTTTAGGTCTCTACCATTTGGGAAGGAAGGGGAGGCAAAGGAAGGAAAAGAGCACATTTCTCTTTCATGATTCCATTTTTTCCTCGTGAACTACAATTCATCCTCCCCTCCTTCCAAAGTTGGGAGAGTAGGTACAGAACGTTCCCTGAACAGATGGTGTAAAACGTAAGTGGCTATTCTATAAATTTGCAGCCTATTAGCTGCAGTGTAAGGAGCTCTGATGGGTGAAGCAGCAGAAAAAAACTATAAAGGAAGGACAAAGGGATACAAGCAAGCACAGCTCTTTCATTCTACCTCCCAGGCTTTGTTCGAGCTCACCTATTTTCTAGTCTGCAAGGCCCACTTTTCTGTCCTTTGCATTAGTTCAATTCTCACTCAATGGTCAACTCCTGAGCTTCATTCTTCCACAAAGACCCTCACTAACTGGATCCCAGCCATTTTATCCCCTTTTAAAATTCCAATCCATACTCGTGTCTCTGTCACCACATTGTAGCGCTTGATTCTATATAACCTTGATCGCTAGTTCTTTTATGCATACATGTCTTTTATCCCGAACTAGAGAGTGAGTTCCTTAAAGATATACTTCACAGTGTCTACCACAGGCTTGTTGAGCGATTGAAAGCAGCCACTCTGTGTAGGCACATGAAATCAGGCTGGAGGGGCGCCTGGGAGGCTGCCGGTTAAGCGTCTGACTTCGGCTCAGGTCATGATCGCGTGGTTCATGGGTTCCAGCCCCGCATCGGGCTCTGTGCTGACAGCTCAGAGCCTGGAGCCTGTCTTCAGATTCTGTGTCTCCCTCTCTCTATGCCCCTCCCCTGCTAGCTCTCTGTCTCTAAAAAAATAAACACTATGAAAAAATTTTTCTTAAAATATTAAAAAAGTAAATTGGGCTGGAAAGGGACAGATGGGAACCTACCAGAAGAGTACCCACTAGGTAGTACATCTCATATTCTCTTGTTTAGTTCACTCTCTTAAGAAGAAGGCAGGCTCAGCATTGAAATGTTCAATAAATATGGATTGAATTATAATTTAGTGCATACATAACCACAATTCTCCAGAATACGCAGGGCCCCAGAAGCCATGTACCTTGTATTCCCCCTGCTCCAAATGGATGACCAGTGACATCCAGACCAAACCCGAGGCACGACTCTATTTATATGTCTGTTTTTTGGGATCCTGTACGTAACACAAGCCCCACAATTTAGAGGAGTCCCCCTGAATGTGGTGCCCAATGATATTCATGAACCAGCTGAAGAGAGGGAGCCGAGGGTAAGAGGTTCTTCTGATATGGAGTCTGAGTTAAGAAAGGCAGCCTCCTCGGCTGCAAAAGAAAACAGTAAGATCAGTTTCCGAGTGGGACATGTACCCTCTGTCTACTGTGTCACAGCCACGTTGTTTTAAGGTGTGGCCTCTTGTAGATCCTTCAAAGCTACTTGGCAGATGCCGCGACACGTGACTGGAATTTCAAACATTTATAAAAACAACTTAGAAGTTTGTCTTACAAAATCCCTAGTTACCGCGGTGGGAGTGGGTTTTACTCATCCTCACAGAAGGTTAACGAGGCTGACCAGTCACTAGAAAGCCTCAGACCTGGAAACGCTTGTCAAGTCTTCCCTGATCCCCTTGATCTAGGACTCAGCGAGGTGACCCAGTCCCAAAGGGGAACCTCACGCGATCCCAAAGTGTGGTGTGTGTCCATCCCGCCGCTGCTGGGGTGACAGCCCCAGACCCACTCTGGGGCACTGCTGGGCACGGCTCCTTTAAGGGGTGGAAGCAAGAAAGAATGCGTGAGGCTGCCAGGGCAACATGTGAGCCTGGTGGAGAGCTGGGAGCACGTGAAGAGGGAGAAGCGAACCCTAAAACAGCGCTCTTTCCTCTTGGCAAAAACAAGGGACAAAAGACACCCCGGAGGAGAAAGAGATGCTATTTTTAGATGCGACAGTTCCAGCCACTTTTAGAGGATTTTCCCGTCGAACTGCAAATTATGTGTGTTTTTCTCTTCTTAAATAGAACATTTGAGTCTAGTTCTAGAAAGTGATTGAACCCACACGCGCACACGGAGGCCACTTGCCCACTTAGTTGGCCAGGGGATGGCTGAAGAGGTCAAGGTGGCTTTGTGACGTTGGCATGTGTGGCAGGGATCATCACAGCTGCCTCCGAGAATCCTCCTGCTCCTTCTCAACACCGAAGAGAAAGGCTGTGGTGTTTTAGGACCCGGGTTAGCCCTGGAAGGAGCTGCCCCTTGAGGTTCTCCTTGTCCTTTGTTTGATCAATGACTCTCCTGATTAGGAAGAGACCCCATGGAAAGGGAGCTGGACAGTAGCAGACCGTGTAAATCGACTGGCGAGCTCCCGAGCGGTTGGAAACATTCCCTATCTGGGAAACCGGGAAGCTTATTTATGCCCAAGAGAGATTCTGTGTCGAATTCTTTCAGTTACCAAATACCCCCAATTATTTTGGCGATACCTCTGAGTCTTTAGTTATCAGGTTTGCTTAATTTAAGTTCCACTTGTATTTCATCAGATGGTTGTTGTAAAACCCTACAAACCATCGCCTTTTCATTTGCGAGGCCGGGTAGGTGGCTGGGTAGGTGGCGGAAAGGGGCTTGAACTCTGGAGTCAGACCTGACTCTGATCCACTTCTGCCCCTAAATCCCTGAGTCGCCACAGACAGGCTCTCTGGCCTTCAGTGTCTGCATCTGCAAAATGGGGGTGGTGGTATTTTTCCAACCCCACAGAAGACCCTGCGATCTTCAGTACATTTCTGGCCCAAGGTAGACCCGCCAAGAAGAAAAGAGACGATGAATTTTGTTAATTGCAGAGTCAGAAGCCTCCAGAGGCTGCACATCACAGAAGTTCATTGGCTCTGACCTAATTCCTGCCTGGGCTGTGGAGGGGGACCAGAAGCTCAGAGATCTCAGGATTCAGAGGATAAACTGCATGATTTTTGACCTTCAAAATCCACGGGAGATGCAAAAGGATGATTATAGTATGATTCCGCTTAAATGAGGAACCTGGAAGAGGCAAATTCATAGAGACAGAAAGTGGAATAGAGACTGTCAGGGGCCAGAGCTCACGGAATTTGTTTCATAATAGATGCAGGACTTCAGTGTAGGATGATGGGAAGTCCTGGAGACGGACAGTGGTGACGGTCACACAACCGTGCGGCTGGACCTAACACCCCTGAAATGTGCATTCAAACATGGCTAATCACACAGCATCAGGGACATACTAATCAAAATCACAATGAGATACCACCTCATCCCTGTCACAATGGCTAACATGAACAACTCAGGCAACAACAGATGTTGGCGAGGATGCGGAGAAAGAGGAACACTTTTGCACTGCTGGTGGGAATGCAAACTGGTGCAGCCGGTCTGGAAAACAGTATGGAGGTTCCTAAGAAAATTAAAAATAGAACTACCCTATGACCCAGCATTTGCACTACTAGGTATCTATCCAAGGGATATAGGTGTCCTGTTTCAAAGGGACACATGTGCCCCAATGTTTATAGCAGGGCTATCGACAATAGCCCAAATGTCCATCGACTGACAAATGGATAATGAAGATGCGGTAGAGGGGCGCCTGGTGGCTCAGTCGGTTAGGCCTCCGACTTCAGCTCAGGTCATGATTTCACGTTCATGGGTTCAGGCCCCGTGTCAGGCTCTGTGCTGACTGCTCAGAGCCTGTGCCTGCTTCTGATTCTGTGCCTCCCTCTCTCTCTGCCCCTCCCCACTCATGCTCTGAATCTCTCTGACTCAAAAAAAAAAAACATTAAAAAGAAGATGCGGTAGATATATACAATGGAGGATTACTCGGCAATCAACAAGAATGAAATCTTGCCATTTGCAACTACATGGATGGAACTAGAGGGTATCATGCTAAGCGAAATGAGTCAGTCAGAGAAAGACATATGACTTCACTCATATGAGGACTTTAAGATACAAAACAGATGAACATAAGGGAAGGGAAGCAAAAATAATATAAAAACAGAGAGGGGGAAACCTAAGAGACTCTTAAATATTGAGAACAAACAGAGGGTTGCTGGAGGGGCTGTGAGAGGAGGGTGGGCTAAATGGGTAATAAGGGTCATTAGGGAATCTACTCCTGAAATCATTGTTGCACTCACT
This sequence comes from Suricata suricatta, assembly GCF_006229205.1. Lineage (NCBI taxonomy): Eukaryota > Metazoa > Chordata > Mammalia > Carnivora > Herpestidae > Suricata > Suricata suricatta. Next base: position 14,947,495 of record NC_043706.1, on the reverse strand, counting down.
ATATGCTAACTTGGATGTAAATTTAAAAAATAAATTAAAAAAATTTTAATGGTTAAAATAGTCAGTTTTTTCAGGTATATTTGACCACAATTTTAAAAATGGGGAAAAATCCATTGGAATGAAGCAAATCAAGATACAACCAATCATGAAATACCATATAACTGTTAGAAAGAAGGGGGTAGATGGGGCGCCTGGGTGGCTCAGTCAATTAAGCATCCAGCTTTGGCTTAGGTCATGATCTCATGGTTCATGGGTTCAAGCCCTGTATTGGGCTCTGTGCTGACAGCTCAGAGCCTGGAGCCTGCTTCAGATTCTGTGTCTCCCTTGCTCTCTGCTCCTCCCCCACTCACACTCAGTGGGTTTCTCTCTCAAAATAAGTAAGCATTAAAAAAATTTTTTTTAAAGAAAGAATGGGGTAGATTTTATTCTACTGACATAAAAAGACGCCCGCTACAAAAAGCAGCTGTAAACCACACGTGTAGCATAGTGCCAGCCGGTTTTTTTGCTTTACTCTTACTGGCTCATCCTATTTTTGCCACACCCCTATGATGTATATATGATTGTCATCACCCCATTTTGCAGATGCAGAAACTAAGGCACAGCGAGGTGGGGTGCCTTGCCCAAGGACACAGATCTAATAAGTGGTGGAGTTAGAATTTGGACCCGGCTCCAACTATCTGGCTCCCAAAGTCTGAGTTCTTGACTCTTCAGCATCATCTTCCCCTGGGAGCTGTTTATATATGCAGGTTCTCTGCCCCCCCCCCCCGCCCCCCGCCGCAGACCTACTGGATCAGATCTGCAAGGCACTGAGATCCATGAAGAATTGGTGGGCACCTCAGAGCCTCAGGGGACTGAAGCCCAAACCACCAGGCAAAACTTAGTGCCTGTTTGACTAGAATAATAAATGTTAATATATGCACAGGTAAACTTTACTCAGAATTCTGTGGACTTTGGGTTTTTTTTTTAAACTGAGCAGTTTATTTTAGAAACTGGACACACAAAAACTCTGCATTAAATTGGCTATAAACCAGGCTCCATCCTATCTTATCATTGGCTTAAGAGGTATTTTGTCAGCTTAGAAACGTGTTTCTCTTGAAACTCCTGCCTACCACCTTCCAAACTCATTCTTTAACAATATAGTAAAACCTTATCAAGTTGAACTCAATTCTGAGTTGAAATGTATTCATTTGGAATATGGTGAAGTCTTGGAGAAACCTAAGAAATTGTTTAGTACATAAATTGTCAAGCTAGTCAATAGACGTGTAAGGGGGCGTACTTAGTTGACTAAATAAATCCAGCCCAGCCCCTTGTTTAATTTTAAGAATTTCAGTACGTTAATGGGTCTTGACTGCAAACAAGACCTTGACATTCGTTAGAAGAACAGGACTGCTTCTGGATCAACATTCTGATAGTACTTTAGTTGGCTGGATGTAGTTTAATGCGCTAGATCTAATTTCTTAGAAATGATTCTCTTATACACTTTCCGAGTAATGTAAATTCTACCCCCTTTTCGCACACCTCCCCTTGCAACTGGGTTGATCAATGCACTTTTTATCGTATCAAGTTTTGAATAGAGTAGTATGTAGTTAGCATGAGTTTTATTCAACCCTGAGCTGAGGAAGCATCATTGACAGCTTCACGCCTCCGTTTCTGCAGCTGTAAAATGGGTATATGAGGGGTGACAGGCAGGGCCAGCATAGGTGGCTGTGCAGACGGAGAGCAGCGCAGGGTTTGGGCAGGGGTAGCCGTCACAGCCTGCACAGTTGTAGGCTGCTGCTTTGTTTCGAGGGTTCCTGAGAGGATTATAGGAGCTGATAGACACGGATCAAGTGAAATCCTGCCAAGTGCAGAATAAGCACTGCTTACATATTTGATGATTTTAACAGAATAGGTCTTTGTTTTCATGTTTATTCATTTTTAGAGAGAGAGAGCAAGGGCAGGGGAGGGGCAGAGAGAGGGAAAATGAGAATCCCAAGCAGGCTTCATACTGCTGGCCGGAGCCTGCCATGGGGCTTGAACCCACGAACCATAAGATCACGACCTGCACTGAAATCAAGAATCAGACTCTTAACCGATGGAGCCACCCAGGCACCCTCAGAGTAGGTCTTGATTCAAGGGATTCTTGCCCTCAAATAAATATTGCATTGAATGACAAGAGAAATAAACTTGGAGAGTATAACGTGCTTTCCTCGATCAAAACCACTGAGATGGTAACCAATTAATATATTCTCCCACTAAGAACATTCAGGAAACCCACCTATAGAACAGGAAGGAAAGGGTGATGGACACAGAGGCGCAGTCGCTGGGAGGAGTCAGGGGCTGGGGCCCTGCAGGCTCTCAATCCCAGCTCTGCCATCACCAGCTCTAAGATCTTCCCCCTTACCTTAACCCCTTTAAGCCTCAGTTTCTTTATCAGTGTAATGGGCAGAATGATGGCTGTCAGCGGGGTAGAAGGAGGCAGGCCCGCAAGCACTCACCGCTGTCTTGGGCGCTAGCCATCTCCCAGCAAGCACCTGCTTGCTGCTTGCTCATGGTCTCACTGGCAGCATCATTATTGCGTCAGAGGCGACTGTCCGCGTTTTCCACTTTGCCTTCCTCTTCCCCACGTGCCTACTTCTTGCCAGGGGCTCTCATTCCCACCACTGTGATGTCCGCCCATTGTTTTCTCCTGCCTGGAATTTTCTCTCTAGCATCTGCTCTAAACCCCTGAGTTGAACCCAGGACAAGACTGATCTCCTGGAAACAGGAAAGGCCGAGAGAGATGGAAGTCCATTGAGATGACTGAGCAGCAGTTAGCTTTCGCTCCTATCCCTTAGGAATGACAAAAATGACAATATATATCATGTCCTCACGATGTAAAATGTGGTTTGGTCCTCATCATGTCATATATAAATATCCTCAAATATAAAAAATGTCCTGGGTTTTTCTTTGTTTCATATGTAGCTATTTCTTGCATCTGAGCTTTAAAATAAAAACTCTAGAGGCGTCTGGGCAGCTCAGTTGGTTGATTTTGGCTCAGGTCATGATCTTGTGGTTTATGGAATGGAGCCCAGCACTGGGCTCTATGCTGACAGCGTGGAGCCTGTGTGGGATTCTCTCTCTCTCTCCCTCTCTCCCTGCCCTCCCATAAATAAACATTAAAAAAATAATAAAGTATAAACACTGATTGTTGCCCCGCTTAGTAAATTTTAAAAACGGAATTTGTAGGTGCATCTGGGTGGCTCAGCCAGGTTGAGCATCCGGCTTCGGCTCAGGTTGTGATCTCATGGTTTGTGGTTTGAGCCCCGCGTCGGGCTCTGTGCTGGCAGCTCAGAGCCTGGATGGAGCCTGTCTTTGGATTCTGTGTCTCCCTCTCTCTCTGACCCTCCCTTGCTCATGCTGTCTCTTTCTCTCAAAAATAAATAAAACATTAGAAAAAAAATTTTTAATGGAATTTGTGAAAACAATTATTTATTCATTAAATGAGTCTTGCTGGACATGAGAGCATGATAAACATAGTCTCAAAGAGATATGAGGTAGAGATTGGTCCTCAAGGAATTTATAGCCTTTTAAGAAAAACATAAGGCATAAGGCAAGGTCGCCTGGGTGGCTCAGTCAGTTAGGCGTCTGATTTCGGCTCAGGTCATGATCTCGCGGTTCATGAGTTCAAGCCTCGCATCGGGCTCTGTGCTGACCGCTCGGAGCCCGGAGCCTGCTTCCGATTCTGTGTCTCCCTCTCTCTCTGCCCCTCCCCTGCTCACACTCTGTCTCCCTTTCTCTCAAAAATAAACAAACATGAAAAAATTTTTTTAAAAACCACAAGGGAATGACAGTTACACAGCAGGTGCTGGGGACTAAGAACACATTTGAGGTTTGGGGAAAAAAAGTGTCATGTCCAAAATATCAAAAGACAATGACAATATCAAATGCATATGTAATTGAATGTCTACAAAATGTACCATTATATCACCTGCATTCAAGTTAATTACACTAAAGTGATCACACGTGAAGACAGCTTGTTAGCCAGGATGTTTCACTTTGCACGGCCTCTCCCCTAGTGTCATGGGTCCCACGGGCAACCTCTGGTGCTTAGCTTGTGACTTCAGTCTTCCCAGGGCCCTCTCCTCGCGGCTCCGTGCCCAAATTTCCCCCCTTCTGTAAGGACCCAGTCCTCGTGGCTTAGGGGCCCACCCCACTCCAGTATGACCTCATCCTAATTTACCTAATGATGCCGGCCGTGCCCTATTTCCAAATAAGGTCCCCTTCTGAGGCACTAGACGTTATGACACAGTTCACCCCTAACAGTGGGCGAAGTCCTGAGGGAAGGAGGGCCAGAGAGGCATGTCCAAAGGCCCTGCAGAGACTAGAGAGCACAGGGCCATATGGGGAAGAGAACCAAGATGAGGCGGGGGTGGGTTCCAGGGCAGGTTTCGGAGCGCTTCGTAAACCAAATACAAGTCTCCTCTACAGGCCAGCGTTTTCCCCGTGTGATACTTGAACAACAAAATGAAACAACAGCAAAACAATCCTCATGCACCTCTGCCTTTCCACGCCCTCCTTTTACCCAAAGGCCCTTCACCCCAAGATCCTAAAAGCCAACTAGCAAAGAATCAAGCCCAAAGGTGTGGGGAGTGCTCGGGGTCCCTGGCTTGTTCCCTGCGCAGCCCAGCTGAGAATCCGAGGGACTGATCCCTGTCCAGGTGGCCTCCTCTTCCCCTGCCGTTTGCATTTGTGTCTCATAGAAGGTAACTCTGGTGGTTGTTGAATCTTAGGTCTGTTTTTTTTCCAAGTAGAATTCTGTAATCCTAAATGGAGCCATATCGTCAATATCACGACCTGTATTTAAATGTTTCATGAGAGTGGTGAGGACAGAGCTGTTTTCTCCATTACCCTGTAGGCATCTCCAGGGCAGGAACGCGATCATTTCTATATCCTGTGTCATTCCTGGACCCCACCACTAACGGCTGCGCTCAGCAAGATCTCTAACTGACTGAAGGCCAGAGGCCCCCTTGCTCAGTTCAGAAGGCCTGCTCTGGGTTGGGTGTCCTGAAATGCCTTTCTCAGACCAAGAAATTAATAGTTTATAATAATGTCCAAGAGGCCCTGTCTTCTCCGGGGAAAGAAAAAATCCCAAAGCTAATGCTATCCTGCTCTAAATAGAAAAGCCAAATGTGTATCAAAAATTCTAAGTAAAAACTATCCTAAAAAGACACAGTCCACAAGCCATAAGAAAAGGAAAAAATAACAGATTTGACTACATAAAAAATATAAACCTCTGGGGCACCTGGGCGGCTTGATCGGCTGAGGGTCCAATTCTTGGTTTCAGCTCAGGTCATGATCTCACAGTTTGGTGAGTTCGAGCCCTGCATCAGGCTCTGTGCTGGCAGCGTGGAGCCTGCTTGGGATTCTGGCTCGCTCTCTCTGTCTCTCTCTCTCTCTCTCTCTGCCCCTCTCAGACTCGTGCTGTTTCTGTCTGTCTCAGAATAAATAAATAAAGTTAAAAACAATAAACTTCTAAGAAACAAAAGATATTAAAAGACATAGGACAGGCCAGAATAAAATAATTTACATCATACTTATTAGACTAAGGTTTAGTATCCTAAATACACAAGCAATTCATGTATCCATGCAAATGGGTGGTAAACAATGAAAGAGCTTGCTGCCGATCCAAGATATGCAAATTAAAACAGCAACGGATAACTTTTTTGCTTACTGGATTGGCAAAAATGAAAAAGATCCAGTGCGAGGGCGCCCGGGTGGCTCGGTTGGTTAAGCATCCGACTTTGGCTCGGGTCATGATCTCATGGCCCGTGGGTTTGAGCCCCGCTCAGAGCCTGGAGCCTGCTTTGGATTCTGTGTCTCATTCTCTCCCTGCCCCTCCCCTGCTTGTGCTCTGTCTCTTTCAAAAATAAATAAATGTTAAAAATCGTTTTTAAAAAAAAAGAAGAAGAAGATCCAGTGTTGGTAAAGGTGGGGGTGAAAGGCATTGTGGGGGAAAGAACACGCCGATTTATCTCTCGAGTGCAATTGGCAGCATCTATCACGATTTAAAAGGTAAAAAAGCTTGTGTCCAGGAAGTGCAATTGTAGGGATTCATTCCGGTGGTGATAACAACAGGGAGCCTTGTGTGAGCACCTACTGTGTACCAGACTCCACGCCACGTGCGTTACATGAACAGCGTCCTTTGCTTCACGAGATGACCTATAATCGCTTCCGTTTTCCGAGAAACTGAGGCTGAGGGAAATTAAGTTTTCACAGTGAGTAATTAAGTGAAGCCAGGATTTAAATCCAGGCCGTCTGATTCCAGAGCCCATACAGGAAATCCCTCTCTTTAACGTGCCTCACCCCTGCGTGAGGAGGATTATTATGCTAGAGAGACTAAACCTGAGGTTCTAATATTGGAATGACGGTCTGATACATACGTTGCAACAATACTGCGGGACACCCCGCAGCAAACAGGGAGTTCTGTTTGTACCAATAGGGAAACTTCTCATGTCGTGTTATTGAGCAGAAAAAAATCAAGTTGTGAAGTAGCATGAGCAATAAAATGGGTTTTTTTAAACCAACGACATGTGTGCATGCTTGCATGCGAAGGGACACATCCTGCTCTGACAATCCGCCTCGCAAAGCTGTTTGAGAAAAAGGACATATAACAGTTGTTTACGGTAGTTATTCCTTAAATGTGGAAGTAGGGGGACTCCTTTAAATATGTATCATTCAGGTCTCTTCACTTCATAAGTAACAGAAAGTCTAACTCAGATTAACTTAAATACTACAGGGAAAACATTTGCTTAGGCCACTGGAAGGTTCAGAGGTCTGGTAGGATTTGACAGCTTGAGAATGACAGGATTGGTGTGGTTTGGTAACTTCATAATGTCTTCAAGGAGTTGGTTTCTTCCCATCTTCATACTGTGCTTTCAGTTGTGTCTGCTGCATTCATAAGCAAGATTTCCCTCATGGTGGCAAAGAGGCTGCAGCAGTTCCAGGCATCTCATATGCATCCCCAAAGTATCTCGAAGCAGAGATGTGTTCATGTCCCCTAATTCTCGGCAAAAGTCTTCAGGTTCAATACCAATGGGATCAACCCTGACGAACTCCTGGGGCCAGAGGAATGGCAGGTGCTAAATGGCTTGTCCCTATACTCTCTAAATAAACCACTATGGCAAAGAATCCTGCTTAGATCCATGAGGGTGTCCCCTGGACCCAAGAGTGGGGTTGATCCCATGCAAATCACTTGTGGCTGCTACATGAGAGGGGAGGGGTGGAATGTTGTGGAAACAACACTACAATACACATCTGCACTATTTAATTTTCTATCACTGCTATAGATGCCAAATCACCTACTACTCTGGCAATTTTAAAATACAAGAATGGGCCCTTTTTTTTTCATGAAAATACATCGCAAATGATCAATTTTATCAATAGTTTCATTCCTTCCTCAAGTTCAAGTTATGTAGAAAAACTTCCGGCATCAAAGGGTCATCTAAGAAATGTGAGGGGCGTGTGGCCACTAGAGGGGTGGGCGCTGGACCGAGAGGCAGCAGCCGGCACTCAAGTTCTTGGTCAGCCAGCAACAGTGAGCTCACGCGGGAGCCACAGGCCTCTCTGGGCCCGGTGTCTCCATCTGCAAATGGTGGCGTTGGCGGCGATGATCTTTAAGGTCCCTTCTACCTCAACTACTGCTCTCTCTTGGTTTATAAGATATTTCTTCCCATCCATCCAACCATCCATCCGTCCGTCCGTCCATTTATGGCTCTTTTTGGCGGAAATACTATATGCATAAGATAAAAAATTCTAATAATACAAAAAGATATACAGTGAAAAAGTTTGTTCCTCTCCCCCACCCCCTCGACTCAAAGCTTTCTGCGTTCTAACAACTCAACAGTCTATTGGATATGCACATATTGGGGCACCTGGGTGGCTCAGTAGGTTAAGCGTCCGGCTTCGGCTCAGGTCGTGATCTCACGGTTCGTGGGTTCAAGCCCCGCATTGGGCTCTGTGCTGACAGCTCAGAGCCTGGAGCCTGCTTCAGATTCTGTGTCTCCCTCTCTCTCTCACCCTCCCCTGCTCGCGCTGTCTCTGTCTCTCAAAAATAAATTAAAAAAAAAAAAAAGGATATGCACTTATTCCTCCTGCCTCATTTATACAGCCAGCGACACTCCCCACGTGCACCCTCCAGTCTGGTTTTCACCTAACTATCTATAAATGACCTCTTGGGTCAATAGATAAGTGCATTTTGCATTTTGGTCAATCCATGGCTAAATTACCCCCCAAAAAGGATGATGCTTGGGGCGCCTGCGTGGCTCAGTTGCTTGAGTGTCCAACTTCAGCTCAGGTCATGATCTCATGGCTCCTGAGTTCCTGAGTTGGAGCCCCGTATGGGGGTCCCTAATGTCAGCACAGAGCCTGCTTCGGATCATCTGTTCCCCTCTGTCTCTGCCCCTCCTCTGTTCATTCTCTCTCTCTCTCTCCCCCTCAAAAATGAACATTTCTTTAAGAAAAGAAAGGAAGAGGGGCGCCTGGGTGGCTCAGTCGGTTAAGCCTCCGGCTTCGGCTCAGGTCAGATCTCACGTTTGTGGGTTCGAGCCCCGTGTCAGGCTCTGTGCTGACCGCTAGCTCAGAGCCTGGAGCCTGCTTCCAGTTCTGTGTCTCCTTCTCTCTCTGACCCTCCCCCTCTCATACTCTGTCTCTCTCTGTATCAAAAATAAATAAAAAACATTAAAAAAAATTAAAAAAAAAAGAAAAGAAAGGAAGATGCTTATTTTTCCAATCCCTATCAACGCCTTATGTTATTAGTCTTTCATTTTTGTTACTGCACGGGATCAAAAAAACCACATCTCGACGCGGCTTCGCTTTGCCTTTCTTGCCTCGTGTTTGAGGTTGAGAATGTTAACATGGTCAGAAGCCAGCAGCAGGTAGTATTTGGCAAACCATCTGTGCAGGCACTTTGAACTTTTCCTTTCCTGCAGCTCCCAGCTTTCTTGGAATGGAGGAAACGGGGCATCCTTAACGCCCTTCTCGGGGGAAAATGGAACTTGTCAGTCACAGGAGGCCGTGGGGTTACAGGTGGGTGGGGGGGGGGCGCAGTGGGCAGAACGGCCCAGGAGGGACCCACACAGTGAGGGGGGTACCACATACACCTGGCGCATGGCTTTTACATTCGAGAAGGTTTAAGACATCAACTAACAAACAATTACCAGAATATGTGCTCTGGGGAGCTCCTGGCCGAGTGGGCTTGAGGCATTTACTAGCAAGCCTTTTGCAGAAGACAATTCCAGGTCCTGGAAGGGATCGAGAGGCAAAAAGAGGAGGCCAGGACAGAGCAGGGTCAGGGCTCAGACAGGCGGCAGCTCAAGAGGAAGGGGTCCCAGGTCCTCTTAGCTGGGAGGGATTCACAGAGTCAAGTTTGGCCGAGAGCTCAGGAAAGAGGGTTTTGGAATGAGCAACCAGGAAGTAGGTCACCGTGACCTTTGTCAAACAGGTTTGGGGAAGTGTTGATAGGCAGGTTTTTGAGTCACAAGAAAGAAAAAAAAACAGAAAAGGGGGGTAGAATGGAGGGAGAGAGAGAGAGCAAAACGGGAGGAGGTAGGGAGAGGCCTGGACACAGAACACGAGTGCTTAGTGAAAGTTAATTGGGGGAAAAAAAAAAGCTGGTGTGACTTCTTTAAGACAAATAATAATTGTTATATAATATTATATAATCGTAATTATTATCATTGCTTTAAAGCACATGTTAGGTCTGACTTAAGCTCTAGATTCCCCTTTTGCAATCTCTCACTCTGTAGGGAAGGAAATCCCTGGTGGGTATAAGCCCAGCATCAGCCTGGGTGCGGGGGGACGAGCCGGTGCAGCCCCCACGGCCCCCTTGGTGGGGCGGCCCAAGCTGTGACACTATCAGGTCACACAGGGAGCCCTGCAGGAGCTACAAGCCTGCGTTTCATCTTAGGTCCTTTTCTGCCGCTGCCTCGCCGTCTTCTCTGAGGCCCAAGAGCATCTTGCATCTGGCTGGTGTCTAATAGGTCCTGTAAAGTTTTTCTAAATTTTACATATTCGTTTCCAGACCGTGCATTTCATCGTTTTTCAGGCTTCTCTTTGAAATGCCCTCTTCCATTTTTGGTAAAATGAACATGAACGAGGTAGAGTCCTTTTATTTGTTGAAACACACACAATGCAAAAATCACCACTACAACCACGTTCAAGTGCATGGTGCTGTGCCGTTATGTATGTTCACATTGTTGTTTAGAAGTTTACATGAAGAGGGGCGCCTGGGTGACCCAGTCGACTGAGCGTCCGACTTCGGCTCAGGTCATGATCTTGTGGTTCATGGGTTCGAGGCCCGCGTCGGGCTCTATGCTGACAGCTTAGAACCTGCAGCCTACTTTGGATTCTGTGTCTCCCCTCTCTCTTTGCCCCTCCCCTACCTGCACTCTGTCTCTCTCTCTCTCAAAAATAAACATTAAAAAAATTTTTTTTAAAAATAAGATAAAATGTACGTTAAAAATGACATCCATCACTGCCATGAAAAAGCCAACCTCCTCTGTCACCCTCAACTGAAACTCTGTACCTATTAAATGGGTAACCCGTATTCCCTTGGTTGGGGTATAATTTATATACAATAAAATCCCCATTTTTAGTGCACCTTTTGTGGGATGTTGACAAACGTATACTCTTGGGTAGTCACTCTCTAATCAAAATATAGAACACTTCTGTCACCGCACAATGTTCCCTTGTGGTCCTTTGCAGTCGGTCCCCAAACTCTGTCAGTGGCCTTTAACCTACATTTGTACTTTGCACAAAACACATACTTCTGCAGTCCTACAGATTAAAAAAAGAACCACACCTTGTTGTGGTTTTGCTTTTTTTAAAAATGTGTATGAGCTTGAGAATGCTTCTGTCATTATAGGTTTTTTTTCTCCACTTTTCTAGAATTTGATAAAAATGGCATCACACAGTCCACGCTCTTGGGTATTTGGTTTCTTTCACCAAGTGTCATGTTTCTGAAATTCACCCATGTCGTGCATACCACCAGTTTGTTCCTTTTTACTGCCGAGAGGTGTTCTATTATATGACTTGCCCAAAATTTGTGGATCTATTCCCTTGCTGGCAGACATTTTGGTTATTTATGATTTTGTTTTGCCGTGCTATTATGAATCAAGCTTCTGTAAGCACTCATGCACAAGTCGGGTAGACATATATCGTCAACTCTCTTGGGTTAAAAAAACAAAACCAGGAGTAGAAATGCTGGGTCGTGTGGTTGGCGCAGTTTTGGGACAATTAGCCAAACACTCTTCCAACTTCGGATGTGCCATTTTGTTTTCCACCAGGGGCTGTGTAAGAGTTCACTTGCTCTACATTCTCGCCAACATTTGGTGGCATCTGCCTTTAAAATTGTAGCCATTCTAGGGGATGTGAAGTTATATCTTACGGTGGCACTAACCTGCCTTCTCTGATGAATAGAAATGTCAGGCGTTTTTTGTGTGCGTGTTGTAGATCTCCTTTTGTGAAATGCTTGTTTAAGTCTTTTGGCCGTTAAAAAATAATTGGATGTTTGTCTTATTATTGATTTGTAAGAGTGTAAAAAAAAAAGTATCTGGAGAGAAGTCCTTTGTCCGATGTATTTGATGATCAGAGGTTAAGACTTGTCTAATTTGTCTCCACAGAGGCAAGAGCCTTCATTGCCCAGAAAGGACCAGGGCATCCTCGCCAGCATTAATATACTGTGGCTGCCATTGTTCTCGAAGAGCAAACAAAGGATGGCTGAGGGGAAGCCGCTATTTTTGAGCTTGGCAACAAACACGGGCTTGTGGGCTTGCTGGGTGGAGACCATCCATGGCTCCCTGGCTTTCCAGGAAGCAGCCTCAGGACCCTGACCCAAAGCCATGGAGAGTCTTTGGTGAGTAGGGCCTGAAATGTCTAAGCCACATCCGTCCCAGGGAGAAGGAAACCGTGACAGAGGTGTGGCAGGCCCGGGGGACGCCGGGGGCCCCTGCCTGGTGTCTGGAGAGGACGCGCTAATGGAGGCACAGACCTGGGTCTTGTCCGGATCGCAGTCCGGGAAAGCTCGAAGCCTCACACCGGGGACACCTCAACATCCAGCTGTCCCCGTGTTCTCACCCTCCCCCTTTCCAGCTGAGTGCCTGAAATAGTGAGTGACGTGGGACCTCCCGGAGTCCTCTCCTCTATTCGCTCTCTGTAGGTGCTGTAGTCAGAACCTCCTCCAAACAGGGCTCCTAAAATCCACAGGGAGATCTGCATGCAGCGCTGGGAAGTCTCAGGGAATTCTACGTGCTGGGGTCTGCAGGCAAACCTCTGGTGGTCACTCTTCGTCAGGAGAGTGCAGAGTTTCCTTAGAACACTTCCCCCAGCAGGCAGGAGGGCGTCCTTTCGGGAACAGGGGCGGCTGACCTCACGTGGGCAGCTGGAGCTACAGGACAGCAGCCGGAGACGGCCCTACGCCAACAGACTGCGTGTCGGGGGCTCCCTCGGATCCAAGGGGAACCAGGAAATCAGAGCCTGGGTGGGGGAAGGGAGAAGGAGGGCGGCAGGTGCACCAAAACCAAGCCACAGAGGACAGACCAGGAAGTAAAGGAAGGTTGGGGGAGGGGAGTCAGATGAGCACTCTCAAGGGTGAGTGAGAGTCGGCTGGGGGCAGAGGGGAGGCCGAGTGGTCCAAGCGGAGAGAGGGCACATCAAAGCCCTCGAGGTGGAGGCCTGCTCGGCTTCGGACATCTTCATGGGGACACCTTACAGCCTTGAATCTCCAAGCACGGGCTGGCCACCTCTTTAGTGGGATCCAAAGCTGTTACCCCGACATGCGCCGCAGCCTTTCCGAGGTGGGGACACTTTCTGGCCCCGTGCCCCCCTGCCGCTGTCCCGGGTCCTGTTCATATCAGATGCTGGTCCTTTAACTTGTAAATCCTTCCCTAAAGGCTTGTGGCTCCTAATGTGACCAGTCTCCCTTGGGTCCTGAGGACAGCTGGCCGTCTGGCCCGGGATTCCTGCTTCCTTGTCCCATTCCCAGGCTTGGCCGGGCTTATTCTGTGGCATCTGGAAAATACTTTCTTGCTCCCCGTTGTAGTTTCTAAAAAACGACATGCTCTTCTATAATCTCACAGTCATATTGTAATGGCCTATGGTTTTTTTTTAAAGATCCTTCAAAGAAAATATTATATAATTACATTCAGTTTCATACTAGATGTAGCTGAGAACCCAAAGTGTGATTATAGGTGTACCCGGTTTTTGGAAAAACTGATACATGGAAATTCTCATAACACAGTTATACTCAGAGAGGATTTCTCACATTAAAAAATCACTGCTGAGGTGCCTGGGCGGCTCAGTTGGTTAAGTGTCCGACTTCGGCTCAGGTCATGATCTCACAGTTCATGGGTTCGAGCCCTGCGTTGGGCTCTGTGCTGACAGCTCAGAGCCTGGAGCCTGCTTCAGATTCTGTGTCTCCCTCCCTCTCTCTGCCCCTCCCTTGCTTGCACTCGCTCTCAAAAATAATAAATATTTTTTGAAAATTAAAAAAACAATCACTGCTCGATTCTTCTAAATAATCTCCCCTGTGTAGTTAAAACAAGACCAACTTTTCAAAAAGTTCAATCCATCTCCAACCTCGCAGCATCCGCAAGAGGATAGTGTAGAAAAAGGCACATCTGAACTGTTTAGTTGTCCTTCTCTGTACGCATCACATCAGGATTTACACGGACTCCTCTTCCGAAAACCCTGTCCCCTCCAGCCTTCAGTAGGGCCTCTCTGTGCTCACCCATTCACTCCACTCGCCCAGATTCCAGAACTGTTCTTGGGGGACCAGAGGCACCCTGGCCTTCTCCTGACCCTGAACATATCCATGCCACTGCCCCATTTCTCTGCTTCTCTTTCTTTCTTTTTATTGTTTATTTATTTATTTTATTTATTTTTAATTTTTTAAAATGTTTTATTTATTTTTGATACAGAGAGAGATAGAGCATGAGAGGGGGAGGGGCAGAGAGAGAAGGAGACACAGAACTAGAAGCAGGCTCCAGGTTCTGAGCTAGCTGTCAGCACAGAGCCTGACGCGGGGCTCGAACCCACGAACGTGAGATCTGACCTGAGCCGAAGTCGGAGGCTTAACCGACTGAGCCACCCAGGCACCCCTCTTTCTTTCTTTTTAAATGTTTCTGTTTGTTTTGAGAGAGAGAGAGAGAGAGAGAGAGAGAGCACGAGCAGGGAGAACCCACTAACCACGAGATCTTGACCTGAGCTGAAATTGAGAGTCGGACGCTCAACTGACGGAGCGCCCCACGCGCCCCCCTCTGCTCCTCTTTCTAACAGAACTGTTCAGAAAGCCATTCGGACCGATTGTCTCCAATTCCTCTCCACCTGTTGTCTCTTGAAGGCAATTCAATCAGGCTCTCACCTGGCCACCCCTCTGAAGCTGCTCTTGTCCAGGTCACCCACCAGGTCTAATGGGACCTGCTCCATGTCCCCTGCTTGACCTCTCGGCAGCTGATTATTCTCTGTCGTGAAACCTTTCTTTACTTGGCCTCTGAACCGCCACTCCCCTGTGCCTCTCCTACTGCCTCACTTGTCTCTCTTTGCTGTGTCCTCTCTCCCCGGCCTCCAGCCATCGGAATCTTCTGGAACTCAATCCCCAGACTCCTTTTCTCCTCCTTCTGCATTCACTCCCTAAGTGGTATCTGTGGTCACGTGGCTTTAAATGCATCATGAAAGGGGCGCCCGGGTGGCTCAGGCGGTTGAGCGTCGGACCCTTGATTCCGCTCAGGTCATGATCCCAGGGTCGTGGGACTGAGCTTCACAGCAGGCTCTGTGCTGAGTGTGGAGCCTGCTTAAGATTCTCTCTCCCCCCCTCTCTCGCTCTCTCCTGTCTGCTCTTTCCCCTGCTCATGTGCATGCTCTCTCTCTAAAATAAACAGACAGAAAAAGAAATAAAATAAAAGCATCTTGAAAGCTACCAAACTCATGTGTCCGTTGGGACCTGTCCTTTGAACCCACAAGTCTTCCTACTCCTCCTGCTTCTCTACAGTCTATCCCACTTAGCTGCAAGAATGTTCAAATGTAAATTAGAGCTCCGCCTTTCTTTCTCAAGACCATCAGGGGTGCCCTACCTCCTGTGGAATGAAAGCCCGTCTTCATGAAGGTCTCGAAGATCTGCACAACCTGACCCCGGACGCCTCTCTGAGCTTATTTTCTGTCACTTACTCAACGTTGCTCCCATCTTGGGCATGCGGTAGGGGCTGCTGCTGGTTGAGAGCCCTCAGGTGCTAAGGAGGAGAGCCACCTCCCCTAACATCCCACCCGACCCTTTCCAGGGGCGGCCATTGCTGAATGACAGGGGGGTGCCCAGGCCCAGGCCCCTCCCCGGAGTGTGCGGCTCTGGAGGGCTGTCCTATCTTCAAAGCTCCCCACAGGAGACAGCTCGTCCTCTGCTCAGTCTTGCTCCCTTCCCCCTTCCCTTCCACAGGTTGAACCCAAGAGTTCTCCCTAATAAAGACCCCGGGACTGAACGCCAGCTCCATGAAAGCAAGGACTTCACCCACTTTGTCCACTCCTACTCCCATGGCTCCTGCCACGTAGTAGAGACTCCACACCAAGTCAGGCTGGTGCTGGTCTTGCTTTGACCGATGCTGGTAATTGGCCATTGCTGTGTTCTCTGTGACTAAAGACCAGCGGAGGGGGGGGGGGGGTTCCATCTGGATTCCTTTGATCCCTTTGATTCTGAGTCAATGACTTCATTGTTCCCATTGTATCTTCCAGGACTTAGGGTCTGCCTTATTATCTCCTCCTAGGTCTTTATAGAGACATGATCCTGCCCTTACAGTCTAGTCCCTAGATAGCTATTGGATTAGCAGGAACCCTGCCTCTCGCTCTCCGGATGCCTGTGTGCTCTTCAATACTGGAACCTCCCCCTGCAAATCCAAGTCCCCATTCTCATCAGTGTCCCACCCATGGTCTGTCAGCCTACTTGAAAGCCATGTCCAAAGTATGAACCACACCTTAATCTTCAGCATCAAAGAGGGCATTGAAAGGCAGTTTGCTGCTGTAGAAAGGATGCTTGCACTGGGCCAAAAGCGCCTGGTGTCCGTCCTGGCTTTCGCTTACAGTGGGACTGCCCTGTGCTGGTCCCTCATTCCTCTGTGTTTTAGCTTCACAGCCTGTAAAGCACAGTCAGTGGCATCAGTCCTCGCTTAGCAGTGGTCGACAACACAAGAAGACATGTGAAAATGTCTGGCACACAGCTGGCAGTCAGCAAACGTCTCCCGACCGCACTGCAATGCTCTGGGACATCTGCCCTATTGTGTTCGGTGCAATCACACAATGTTCTCAGGAGGAAAGTCTGAGTCTGGGTAGCTCTATGTGCAAAAAAAAACTGTATTTCCCTTGGGAAGACATTAGCATTCCGTGGAGTGCCATGATCATTTCAAGCATATTGAAACAATACAGCAATAACCTGTGCTGCAGAATCACACCGTCAGCCGGGTGCACAGGGTCCGGGCATAATCTTACGTCCAGGAAAGCGTGGCTTTACCTCCGAAAGGCAGCCTTTAATGAACAGGTAGCCCTAACACATACCGAATACCATCCTTGCTTTTGCCAGATCTAATGGAAACATGTATTAGTAAACCTTGCCAAATTCACAGAAGCTTTTCTAGTTTCCATTATTTTGCTATTCGAAAAGAAGGGAGTCATGTCTTTGGTGGCAGGGTGTGGCCCCTTTAACAGAGCGCCGAAAGTAAGTTCAACACAAATGACCTATGCTGGCAGATTGCACAATTCTCGAGTTATTTTTATGATGCACAGTGTTTTTCTTTTATTCTCCTTTTCTCCCTTTTGAGTTGGCTAATGATTTCCAATGAACAGACTCTATCTGGTGCAACCCAGCTAGCCTGAGCTGCACACACAGGGTCAATGAGGGGCACTGTGTGGACACTCTTTATGCTACTGGACTGCCAGGAGGTGAGGACGGAAGAGGAGATGTTGGGGTGTTCGTTCGCAATTTGCACTCTTGGCTTGGACGAGGGTCATTGGCTCGGTGAAGAGAACATAAAAGTACACAATAAGGTCACTGTCATTTCTGAAGCCTGAAGCATCATCTCTTAGGGAACGAAGACGTGTGTAGACACATTGTGACGGTGCTGAGTGTTCTCTACGTGACCGGGTACAGCATCTTCCTGTGCGGCTTGGACGAGCTGCTGCGTGTTGGCCTGGCAGGTCGCTTCAGCTAGTCCATGTATGTCTAGTGCGTGCACTCCACGGGCCACCGGGGTCTTCTCTGTGACACTGCCAGGAAGAACGTGTCTGAAGTCATTACTGAGTCTGGCAGACAGGGTGCCCTCCCCACATACTTTCTCCATCCCAGTGGCTAACGACATGAAGCGTGTCCTCAAGAAAATGGAGTGTGCATCCGAGAAGGCAGACAGATTCCTTCTTCATATTCGGCCCATGGTGGTTCAAAGGTAACCAGTTTCCTCTTGGGGAGCTGAGTGCCGGGGTCAAGGGGGACGACTGAGTCCAGGGAATGGCTTCCAAGAGAAGCTTTGACACTTAAACTCTAGGGTTTGGGGCACCTGGGTGGCTCAGTCAGTTCAGTATCTGACTCTTGATTTTGACTCAGGTCAGAATCTTACCATTTGTGGGGTTGAGCCCTGCGTTGGGCTCTGTGCCAGCAGGGTGGAGCCTGCTTGGGATTCTCTCTCTCTGTCTCTCTGCCCCTCCCCTTGCTCTCTCAAAAATCAAATAAACATTAAGGGGCACCTGAGTGGTTCAGTCGGTTAAGCATCCCACTTCGGCTCAGGTCATGATCTCGTAGTCTGTGGGTTCAAGCCCTGCACTGGGCTGACAGCTCAGAGCCTGGAGCCTGCTTCGGATTCTGTGTCTCCCTCTCTCTCTTCCCCCTGCCCCTCTCATGCTCTGTGTCTGTCTCAAAAATGAATAAATGTAAAAAAAAACCCTACAATGACCCTAGTTTTCATTTTTAAAAAATATTACATGCCTTTGGTAAAACAAAATTAACTAGCACAAGATGAAGAGTAAGCCTCTGTCAGCACACTGACCCCCCCGCCCCAGTTCCTTTCTCCAGAGGCAACTAGTATGACCATTTTTTTGTGTGTCCTTCCCAACATAAGAGGAGCTTTGAGTTTTTGAAATGCACTTTTAAACGTTCGGCTGAAACGCTGGGTAAGATAGCTTTTCCAAATAACTCTCCATGGTAACATAACTTTGGAACACACACACTCACACGGACATCCACATGCACACACAGAGTCATCCTCTGCAGCATAAAATGGAGGGGAGATGATGCAACAGAGTGACTAGAAGGTATATTCCGCTAAACGGCGGCAGCGAGTGGCTTCTCAGAGAGTTCCAGAAGGCTTTTTTGAACAGAAATAGCCCCGTGAGAACACCCAGCCTACTCAGACGGCAGAACAAATCCCAGGAACTTGCCTTTGTGCAACCTTCCCCTTCAAGCTCAAGTCCAAACACATCAGAGCTTGGCAGGGCTGCTCGGGTACATTGGCCGACAGACAGACACTCACAGACCTCAGGCTCTCGGTGCTTTTGCCTCCGAAGCAGGAGATTCGTACAGGCTGGATTGCACCAGCTCCTCCCCCTCCCCCAACACACACAGGCTGAAAGCCCCCCAAGTGTCTCTCTGTCATGAGGTTAAATCAAAACCCAGCTCACTCACACTCAAAAGGAAAGAGCCCCAGCAAGCCTAAAGCAAAGGCATATGTGTGCGTGTTTGGCGGAAATAAGAAAATGCATTCTATGAGGCCATTCTGAAACTCAGTCATGCTCAGTGTTGCTCAAATTGGGAAGGCGTGTTTGGCTTCAGGATAGAGGTGGCTGGATGGGAGTGATACAGAGGACCTTGATTCGTTGCCATTCTGGTGACTTTCCATAACCGACATGGGAACGGGGACACTGGGGAATTGGATTTTACCTAGGTACTGATACAGAATAAATGAGCTGTCATAGTTTTTAGTAAGGTCAGCTGATCTATAGGAGCCTGAGTAAAAATCTCTCATTGCAAGCCAACATTCTAGAATAGAGACCTGGGGAGCCTGGGTGGTTCAGCCAGTTAAGAATCCGACTCTTGGTTTCAGCTCAGGTTGTGATCTCATGGTTCGTGAGTTCGAGCCCTACATCAGGCTCTGTGCTGACCGCATGGAGCCTGCCTAGAATTCTGTCCCTCCCTCCTTCCCTCCCTCTCTTTCTCTCTCTGTGTCTCCCCAACTCTCTCTCTCTCAAGATAAATCAATAAACTTTAATAAAATAGAAATCACATGGAAGCCAATAGAAAAGGAAGATTTCCACTGAATAGCAGATACAGTTGGGAGTGCTGTCTCACTCCTGGTTCAGGAAATCGTGACTTTGTGGGTCTGGTTTGGGGGACGCTGGAAGGTGATCACACGCCAGGAAAGTCCTGCTTCACCTGCTGCCTACTGCCTGAAAACCCTTGCCTGGTTGAGAAAGCCTTAAATTCCTCAATAACATAGAAAGTTTAATAAGCAAAGCCCCTTGAATAGAACAGCAATTATTACGATGCTCATTTCCTGAACTCTTATTGATGGTGAATGCTTAGAGTCATGCCCGAGGCTGTCCATGAATGGTCGGTCTCCTTTAATCCCTGTGGGAGCCAGTCTCCAGGATGACCCCTCAGTGATCATGCCTCTACATGGACACGCCCTGGCGAGGTGCCCTTCCCTTGAATCTGGGCTGGCTCTGGGCCTCACATGTAACCAGTGGGATTGGCAGGGGGGTGGGGGAGGCCTACTGTGTGGTCTCTAAGGCTAGATCAGGACGAGCCTTACAGCTCCTGCTTCCTGGAATGGCCATTGTGGGGAAAGTCAACTGCCATATGAGACTCCCCATTCTCCTGAAGTGGCCATGCTGTAAGGAAGCCCAAGCAAGTCATGTGGAGTGGCTGAGTGGAGAAAGAGGTGCCGGCCAGCCCTCAGCTAGTCCCGCCATCCGCATTCCCGACACGGGAACCGAGAAGCCATTTTGGTGCCAGTTCAACAGATCTGTCAGAGGGTTTGGCCCCCAGCTGACACCTGATCGCAACTGCATGTATGTCCCTAAGTGTAAATTGCCCAGACGAGCCCACTCAACCCCCAGAACTGTTAATAATAAACTCAGGTTGTGTACCGCTACGTTTTGGGATGTTTTGTGATTCAGTAGTAGATTACTGAAACATGGACTCTCCAAGATTCTGGGTATCACAGCTAATTCTCCAACATCCATTTCCCCTCTTCCTTACTGCACAATCTGGGGCATCTGACCCGACTCTAGGGGGACCCCTGGTCAGACTACGCTAGTGGTTTTCAAAGTGTCATCTAGAGGCTTCACCGCCCCCCTGGAACTTGTCAGAAAGGCAAATTCTCAGGCCTACGAATCAGAAATGCTGACACTCAGGCCGGGTTATCTGTTTTTATAAGTCCTTCCGGCAACCCTGATGTACACTCAAGTTTGAGCACCACTGTATACCAACCATGGTAACCCTGTCCACGCCCTGCTGGCAACTGGTTTACGGAGCCAGGCCCAAGGCATCCAGCACACAGCACCCACTTTGTGTCAGGCATTAGTTCGTGGTCAAGGGGGTGGTTCCTTCTGTCCTGGGGGCAGCCACTCTGTGAAAGGAGCCAGGCAGAAGGTGCGGCTGACACCGAGGATGGAAGGCAGAGGAGCAGTAAGAACCTGGGTCCCTGATAGCGGGCTTCAGCCAGCCTGTTGCACCTTTGAACTTTCCATTATTGGTGGGGGGTGGGGGTCAATCGATTTCCTTACTGGTTAAACCCATTTGAGTTGTGCTTACATGTAGCTGAAAGCACAGCGAGTGGTATGATTGGTAGTTTACATGGGGCGGGCAGGCTAATTTGCAGGAGCTCAGACCCTTAGGAAGCAGCAAACCCAGGACTCTGTGCTCTCAAAGCCCAGCCTCATAACGAACTCATGGAAGGGTGACATTTGCTCTCTTCCTGGGGGCACAGGTTTCTGTGCTTATTTTGGGGGGGGTGGGGCACTGAGATTGTAGGAAGGCAGGGGCATCTCACAGAAGAAGGCATGCCAGGGAATGGGGAAAAGGTCCAGGGAGAGAGGAGGGAGGTTGCATCAAAGAGAATTCCTGCTGAATGCTACTCAGGTCTGACCTATGCTCAGGTATTTCTCCATGTCCTTCAACTGACTGATGTCCTTTCCCCCAAAACAGACCGTCATGTTCTGTTGTTTTGCAAGGAAGACACCGGGAGAGGGTAAGGCAAGCGTTCCTTTGGGAGTAGGCTGATTGGTCCAAGTGGTTCTATAAACTGCATCCGCCCACATCACGCTACTCCAAAGACAGTTTATAATCACAAAAGGAACAATCTGGAAGATTCCAGTTGTCAACACAGCTCAAACGTAGCAGCAGCAGACCTTGCAGAGAAGACATGTGCCTCGGCAGGGATTTGGGATTTTTATGACCTCGGGGAACCCCAGGCTCTGTGCCCCCTGGGGGAGGATGCCAGCATTTCAAGGGCGGGGGCTCTTGCCTCTATTCCCCTTCACAGTCGTCCCCAATCGCAGGTCAGTTTCAACCTCTCCCACCCCATCCCTGCTCTCCGGGTACCCCCTGCAAGAGCCGGGTGGCTATGGAACTTGTGATCTGAAGCCCAGTTCGGGGCCATCCCCAGGGACTAGGGGTGGCCGCAGCTTGCAAAGGACCCTTCCAGGGAAAACACGAGACAAGACTTGGGAGAAGGAAGGCAAACAGCCAGGTGACAATTCTTTCCTCCAACCATCACCCAGGATTCGAGATACGGGCAGATCAGCCTTGATAAAAATTCCAGTGAATGTTCTCTTCATTTGAAACAGATTGTTCCAGGAAGCAGAGAGCAAGCGTTGAGCGAAGACACTGCTGTGCGCACGGCATTATTTCAGCACCGGGAAGAGACATCGCTTAGGGGGCGGTCCTTCCAGGAATGCTTAGAAACAACTATAAATCCACATGTTCAGTGAGTAGGAAATGCGGATGATAAGAGGCAATGACTTACAAAACCGTTTCTCGGTATTGGTGCTGATGTACAGAAACTCATCTAATCCGCATGGTGACCCTGTGAACTATGTACCATTATTATCGCTATTTTACTGATAAGGAAACTGAGGCACTGAGCGCTCAGGTCATTTTCCCAAGCTCAAGGGATTCAAACTGAAGCAGCCTGGCTCTGGAGGTTTGACATAGGACGCGGATAGGAAGGAACACAGAGAAGGATGGGGCTATCCGGATGGCTTCCTGGAGGAGGTAAGTTTTTACAGAGAATGATGGAGATTCAGGGCCATGTTGGTAGTAAATGAGGATGAGCAAGATTTAAAAAAAAAAAGGGACAATTGTTTCCCCTTCTTGCTAACCCATGTTACTTTAATGTTTATATAAACATTAGAGAGAGAGAGAGAGAGAGGAGGGCAGAGAGGATCCAGAGCTGGCTCTGCACTGACAGCAGAGAGCCAGGTGTAAACGCGAACTCACGAACTGCAAGATCATGACCTGAGCCAAAGCCAGAAGCTGCACCGACAGAGCCACCCAGGCGCCCCTAACCCTCTTAGTTTTAATGACTGTCACGGACACCCTTCAGTGGGACGTCTCTTCCTTAACTTTTATCATTCCGCATGAACCGGGTACTGGGGGCCTGTGTGCCCTGAGCTCTAGGACTCGCACGCTGTCACCTCGTGCTGGGGTCTGGGGAGGAACACAGAGTCCCCTCGTTTGCCCTGCTGTGTCTCAGACGAGGAGAGTGAAGCTCAGAGATTGCAGCGCCCACACCAGCGCGCTCCTGCCTTCCGTGGAGAACCCTCCACGCGTGGCACCCCCTCCCGCCCCTTACCGCGACAGGAGGGGCAGGACAGGACCGCGTTCCTCAGAAGGTACTGGAAGTCTGAGAGGACGGCTCTCAGCTGGGGGACCTTGGCTTGCCTACCCAGGCCAGGATTAGTTCAGGGCTGGGGGCGTGGGGGGAGCACCGTGGAGGTCCAGTCGGAGGAGTTTTCTGCGGAGCGGGAGTGGTCTAGGCTCCCTGGAGGGCTAGCCCCTGAGTCTGCCTGCCGCTCGCAGCGCCCCCTCCTGGCCCCACGCTGACTCAGTCCCTAGAGGAGAGGCCTGTGCTCAGGGTGGAGGCCTCTGCCAGCCTGGGCTGCCTCCCACCCGCACCCCCAGGATGCCTGAGAGACCAGCAGGCCTGACCCCGCCCTGGGGGGGCCTGCTGGGTGGCTGGGGGGACCAAAGCACTCCCCCCCTGACAAGCTCGGCTCCTCTCCGGGACCAGGAGGCGGCCGTGCCCCTCGCACAGCACTGTAAGTAGAGGGGTGCCCTAGGTTAGTCTCCTTAGTTATCAATGAACCTTAACAAGACATGTAATTGAGGGGCCCCTGGGTGGCTCAGTCGGTTAAGCATCTGACTTCAGCTCAGGTCATGATCTCAGGATTCATGAGTTCAAGCCCCGCATTGGGCTCTGTGCAGACAGCTCAGAGCCTGGAGCCTGCTTCGGATTCTGTGTCTCCCTCTCTCTCTGCTCCTCACCTGCTCACGCTGTCTCTCTCTCAAAATAAACATTAAAAAATAAGACAGGTAATTTAGGATTTAACAGTAACCAAAGCATCTTGGAAGATGGGTCAGGAGTCGTGCAGCGTGCAGGGAGGGCACGGACTTGGCCCCCACGGGGCCCCTAGTAACCAGCTGTGTGACCCACACGGCAGACTGCACAATTTTCTGACTTTGGTTCTTCATCCAAAAATTGAAGGTGTAGAATGGACATTTAAAAAAAAAGTTTTAATGAGTTCAACATACAATCCACTGACTTAAAGTGTCCTCCGTATATTCACAGAGTTGTGTGACCATCACCATCATCCATTTTTGGAACGTTTCCATCACCTCATAAGAAACCCTGTACCCTTTGCACTCAAGCTTCCCACCCCACCCCTACCCCACAGCCTCAGGCAACTACCAGTCTAGGTCCTGTCTCTATGGATTTGCTTGTTCTGGTGAGTTGTGTGTGTGTGTGTGTGAGTGTTTGTACACACACATTTTATACTTAAAGTTTATTAATTTTTGAGAGAGACAGAGACAGAGTGTGAGCTGGGAGGGGCAGAGAAAGGGGGAGACAGAGTCGAAAACAGGCTCCAGGCTCTGAGCTGTCAGCACAAGCCTGATGCGGGGCTCGAACTCACCAGCCCTGAGGTCATGACCTAAGATGAAGTCAGATGCTTAACCTACTGAGCCACCCAGGTGCCCCTGTACTTGATACAACTTTTTTAACACACAAGAAGTGGGGACGAAAGGCAGGTGCGTCCTTCACGTGTGCCTTTCTCCCTCGCATCTCTCTGAGATCTGAACCCCGCTTTGAGAAAGAGCAGGAGACATGCGGTTTCCACGGAAAGCTGAGAGCAGGCAAGAAGGGTTTCATGCAAATCAAACAGAATTTGGGTACGATGTGAATGCTCCCAAGGATTTCGGTAGCCCGGCTTTCTGGGAAACTTCTGAAAAGTGGCTGAATATACGTATTTTTTTCTCATATGGTGCTACAGATAGATGGCTGACTTGGTTGATTAAGAATGAAATATCCTAGGGGTGCCTGGCTGGCTCAGTGGGGAGCGTGCGGCTCTTGATCTTGGGGTTGTGAGTTCGAGTCCCACATTGAGTGTAGAGATTACTTAAAGATAAAATCTTAAGATGGGGTTCCTGAGTGGCTCAGCTGGTTGAGCATCTGACTCTTGATTTCGGCTCAGGTCATGATCTCGTGGTTTAGAAGTTCGAGCCCCGTGTTGGGTTTTGCACTGATGGCACTCTGGGGGGGGGCCCGTGAGGGAGCAGAGTAAGGGGAAGCTACGTGCTTGGTGGGGGGGGAGGGGGAGTCTAGGCAATGCTAGTACTATTTACTAGTGACTCCAGTTGCTGTTAGAAAACATTCTGGTTTTGACCTCATGCGATCCTTACTGGGTGCTTTCAGTTGGTAGGGTCTCTACTCCTTTGAGTCGGAATGCTTGGGTCTGAATCCAGAGTTAGCTGGGTGCCCGTGGGCACGTTACTTTGATGGTCTCTGCCTTGATTTCCTCATCTGTAAAGAGATCATTTTAGTGCTTACTTCATAGGGACGTGATAAAGATTAAACGGGCACGGAGGGACGTTAGAAATGTGCCCGGAATATGGTAAACGGATGCTCCAGTCGGTCCCATTCTCGTTACTGCTGCTGTGATTGTAGAAACGTGGGAAGTTTGGCTTGGCAAGGTTAGATGTCTTCCCGGGAGCACGGCAGGGCGCAAGCTGGGCAGTGGAAGCCAGGGCTCCTGACTCACCGCATTAGTGGTTTTGAAATTATCTGCTTATAAAAACTGGTGTTTAGCAACCAGACCAAGATCTTGTGCCGCTTGAACAAAATAATCATGGCTTTATTAATTGGCAAGAAGTTAATGGGCTTTTCTCAACCTGAAACTTCTTCCTTGAGCGTTTTCTTCACCTTTGAGCACTCGCTACCCTGCTACTCTCCCGTCTACCAGCATGTGCGGTGCTGATAACCAGGCGAAGGCATTTGCGTAACTGTTCATGGTGAAGACTCAGAACTTACTGGCATTTGACCGCTGTCTTGTTCTCACGTGCGCTGACCTGGTGATTTAACTGCACTCGCACACCCGGAGCAGACACTCTGGAGGTCCGCCTGTCCAGGGGCGCTTGAAGGGGTTGGATTTGCAGCGTCCCACAGAGGACATCACGTTCAGTGGAGAATATGGTGTCTTCTGGATACACCGCCCCCTTAACAAGCCTGACCGCCACCAAGTGCGGCACAGCCCACCCTGACTTGTACCAGATGCAGAGTGATTTTCTACGTTTCCCTCAAACGTGCGAATTCTAGATCAAGTATGTATGTTCTGCATTATTTTTATAGGAGATAGTTGGAAAAGGAGGAGCCAGGAAGCTGGGAACGGAGGAGGAAAAATGGAGCAGAGGACACATGCCTGTGCCATGCAGCCTGAGGCAACCAAGGCAAAAATAAACCTCAGGACCCGGGGGTCCAGTGCCTGTTGGAAATCTACCCTGATCTTTTTGTTTCTAATTTAAATTTAATTTAATTTAATTATTTTAATATGCAAAGGCCTTTTCTTTCTTTAAAATTTTTTTTTTAATGTTTTTATTTATTTTTGAAACAGAGAGAAAGCAGGAGCTGGGGAGGGGCAGAGAGAGAGAGAGAGAGAGAGAGAGAGATAGGACCTGACACAGGCTCCATGCTGACAGCAGAGAGAGCCAGACGCGGGGCTGGAACTCATGAGCCGAAGTCGGATGCCCAACCAACCGAGCCACCAAGGCACCCCCACCCTGCTCTTTTTAAGGGGAAAGGAGCAGGATCTGGGAGATGCCATGCTTTGCTAAAATAATACTGTAAAGCTGAGGACATATAACACTGTAGATTGGGGAAGAGCTTTGGAAGTAAGTCTGTATGTGAATTTGTTCGTTAACAAACTTATTGTTCCACCAATATTCACGTTACTTAGAACAACGGTGATCCTGGGAACTAGTTTTAAAATAAAATGTAAGGGTGCCTGGGTGGGTCAGTCGTTAGGCATCTGGCTTTGGCTCAGGTCATGATCTCATGGTTCGTGAGTTCAAGTCCCACATCGGGGGAGCTCCAGCCCCACTTCAGGTGAGCATGAGCCTGGCTTTTCTGTCTCTCTCTCTCTCTACCCTTTGCTCACTAGCATCCCCCTTCTCTCTCTCTCTCAAAAATAAACAAATACACAAATAAAATAAAACTTAAAAAAAGGAACTGAAGATTTGGCTGGAGAACCAGTAAAAAAATATCCTGTGGTATAGAATAAAATAAACTTATCCATGTGTTCTTGTAAATAAGAGAAAGGACATTCTGAAGTGTGCTAACTTGGAGCGGCTGTATCCTTCTCTTTGAGTGAGCGTGGATACCGTGTCATCTGCACAAACGCTGTAACCACTGCCGTGGAATGCCAACCCAACCACCACTTCCAGCTTCCTTCCTCCTTGCCCACCTCCTACCACAAGGGCCGCAAAGGCTAAACATTCTTTGGCAATCTCTCTTGCTTGGGGGGGGCGGGGCACGTGGCCTGATCCTGGCCCACGAGACAGGAGGGATTTTCTGTGGGAGTAGGGCAGATCTCTTCTCCTTGACTACAAGGTGAGACTCCTATGAGAAGAGTCCTTTTGGCACCCCCCTCCCTTCTTGCTTTGCATGCCGCCGTCTGCACGAGTGAAGGCTGGAGCTGTGGCAGCCACATTGTGACGGGCAACCCCAGGGCTGCACTGGAAACCTCACATACAGCGGGAGGTGAGAACTGGATCCTTGAAGGCAACACTCACACACCAACCCATGAAGTCTCGTCACCCTTTTTCACAGATAGAGACACTGCCCCTCGGAATGATGGGATTTTCACATGCACCATAACCTTCTCTAAAAGAGAAATAATTAAATGTGCCTCTGTGTCAGGCAAAGCCACCGACTCTCACGCAGTAAGGGACGCGGTGTCACTCAACAGCTTCTTCTCTCCTGGGAGAACGCACGTTGTGGGATCTGCGGTGGCTGAGGACGATCCCCAACGTGTTCCAGAGACAGTCAGGCGCTGAGCTGCGGCTCGCGGTGCAGCAGCTGGGGCTTTAATATTAAGCTGATCTCAAGCTTCAAAATCATGAACTGCCTGGGGGTGGGGGGATTAAACCGAGATTAAAAATTAGGACCTTGTAAAATACCCACGCCTTGGCTCCCTCCTCCTGAGAGAGCTGGCCTAGAAATATTCAGTGCGTACTTGTGACAACATGGTAAGAGGGGACCCAAGGCGCCCAGGTCCCCGGCCGCTGCAGCCGCTCCCAGCATCCCGCAGTCCGTGACCCTGTGGAATTAAGGTAGAGACGCCACGGGCTGTGCGGTGTGTGGCAGAGCCCCGCTGGGGAAAGGCAGAGTTTTCGATTCCAGAAAGAACGCTGTTTCTAGAACGCGCCATTCTTCGAAGCAATCTTCTTATTTTGAAGGGCATCGAAGGCCGGAGGCAAAGACAAGGCTTTCATTTTGCGGTGCCCCGTGGATGGGAGAGCAGGACCAGGCGGCTGGACGGCCCCACCCGCTTTGTGACCACAGGGGCTTTTTAGCAACTTTAAGGCTAGCCCTCAAGTCCCGCTTATTTGACTCTCTAACACCTTAGGGAGATTTCTGGTTGGAGGCAACGAAATGTACCGGACACTAGTTTCAGGGCTATTCCGCTGGTCCACTTTCCAAGGTGTCTGCTCTCCTCTGGAGAGGGCACGGTCACCCCGAAGGTCGCTTGCGCCCAGTGACTCACGAGCAGCTCCCACTTCCGGAGCTGGGACCCCTGCTCAGCGGGTCTTCAGGGACGGATTGTGGACCAGGGAGCTGTGCCACCCCTCCCCGCACCCTCTGCCCGCTGCCACCTCAGCCCCTGGCTTTGGACACCTTCTTCCAGGCTTTGTCTGCGTGGAATGAGCTTTCCGGCCACCAAGCTGCAGGGCGTGTGCTGAGCATCGCCAGCTCTTCACCCGGGAAGCGGGTCTGGGAGAGTTTTGCCCACCTGGAGAGAGAGGGGAGGTCTGGGAGAGTTTTGCCCACCTGGAGAGAGAGGGGAGGTAAGCCACCGAGAGAGGAGGTCTGATGCCACTGGAGTCTCTTCCTCAACTTGGATCGTGCGAGCCAAAAGGGCAGATTCCTTCTTGCTGGAGCGAGCCTGATTCAGATTTCTAACACTCAGCTACTTCTAAAACTTGTGCTCAACCCTCATTTCCCCTCTTTTGAATAATAAAAATTTTATTTTTAAATCAGATCAGCACTTTCCAATTATCCTCTATACAAACCCCATTTGGGGGGTATTAGGTTTTCTTATGGACACGAGTGTTATCATATACAGCTGGAGGGAGAAACAGTTCAAATACAGTCCAGACACAGGTTCCTTTAGTTCTACCTGTTCATTGAAAAATCTGAATGAAAAGTAGTCACATAAAAACAATCACGTTTTATTTTAGACAATAAAAATATTATACCCACTCTACAATAAAATGTAATGGAACGTTCCCTTAGGTGATGAAAAGGTTAACAAATGATTTGGGTTATAATCAAAGGAACGTGAGTGTAAATCTGTGGCAGGACAAGTATTTTCAAAATAAAAGTCCAAACAAAGGCTAAACACAAGATAATACAATCGTTTCTGCTTAACATGTTTTTGCTTCAGCGTCAGAAAAGCCACAAATCCGGTAAATGTATGTAAGCTGAGATTTCCTAGACAGGAGTTCTGTTTGTTCAGAAAGGACGGCGGCAGTGTGAACAGAGCACAGTGAGGGGGAGAGGATGCCGGGCCAGTGCCGACATGGTTAACGCAGAGCTGAGGCAGGGATAGGGGAGGCGGGGACACAGGGGTGAAGCTCTTGACCGAGGGCAAGTGCAGCTACAAAGGGAAGGGCACGAGCAGAGCCGGGGACAACCCAGGCAGGGACACGGTTCGCTGTGGCTCAAGGGGTTTATTTTTAGAGTGTTCCGAGATAAATTCCAGCAAGAGGTCTGGTTTGAGTCAACCCTTTCTTCTTGAACTTGACTTCTCCACCGAGGGACTTGGCATACTTCAGGGAAAAAGTGAATACACTGGGATTTGGTTCTGTTAGAGATGAAGCTGGAAAACGGACTGAAGGAGCAAGGACAGCCCCGAAATCAAAATCCTGTTTCCTGGAAAGAACTGTATAGACAGATAGGCTTTGCTTATTAACGGAGCAGGAAAGGAGTCGATCTGGAGTTTAGGCCCTGGTGAGAGAAGCCAGCAGGAACGTGGAGGTGCCCTCGAGGAAGGAAACGGACCCTGTCCATTCGATGCTCTGCTCTGGGCAGGTGAATCTCAGGCGCCCGTACCTGCACGGCCGTTCGCAGCCCCAAGCTCTGGGTCATTCTCCAGGTCCCAGACCATGGGCTCTCCGCAAGTCATGCCGGGCATCGTCCCCCTTCTGAAATTAGGCGGAGGCCTAAATTCCCAAGTGATCTGAACTCTCTGAGCAGGGTGGGGGTGTACAGGGAGCAGTCACACCGCTCGCAGAGGCCTGGGTCCACCAGCAGCGGGAAGGGCATGCTTGTCCTCCTGGCGCATAGGCTTTCCAAATAGAATCCATGTGACCAAACAAAGAGAACACGGTCCCAAACCCTGGGAACCCCCAGGGACGCGTGTAACCTGGGCCACCACAAGGTGAGGTCGTGGTTCCCAAGGCTGCGGGTTGGGGAGGCTGTTTGGTACCTAAGGAGCCAGGGGCAAAGCCCAAGGCCCTGGATCAAGGGGTGGACGCGGCCCACCATAAAGCAGTGGGGTTGCCATTTGGAGTACTTTTGGCAGATGACAGAGCGTCACCCCAACGAATGTTACTTAAAAAATTATTTTATCAGGAAGTAAGGTCACTTTGCTTCTGTTTAACCTATACAAGTTAGTGTTTTGAAACAGAATCGCCAACAGTGCTTTTTCCTCTTGGGGATTCTAGTAATTTGGGAGGAGTGTCTGCGCTCTGGACCCTTGCTCCAGGCTCCTAGTAACCAAAGTTCTATCTACATTAAGTAGTTGCAAATGTGGTCTTATGGGATGTCATTGACTTAAATCTTTAATAATTACGGCAATTGCTAAGGGTGCAGTATTTTCCGGGGCTCCTTCCCTGACGGGGAAGGACATGTTGCTACGGTATTTTATGGAGCAGCTGAGATCATTCTGGATCAAGCTGAAGACGATTAAGTTATATTCACGTTGAAACTGATCCCACCGATGCCTGAGTACTTGATTTTCATACTTATTTGGACTTCAGAATCTCTGTGCTAAACGTATGTTGTAAAAAGGGACAGAGATTTTGCACTTTCGCAAGTTTAGAAATGACATCCAAAGGACAGAGGAAACTTGTCTGCCGGTGTGGCTGGGACAAGGACGATGGGTGACTTATTCTACCGGCCGGGTCAGCACTGGTCTCTGTGGCTTCACCACTGCACGGTATCGTGAGCGCACGTGTGTGCGGAGACAGGAATCATGCTCTCCAGGTCCTCGTTCTAAAAACGCGTATCCTCCCCCAACACGGGTCATCCCGGGAACAGGAGAATGTGCATCTCTGAAAGGACCCCGTCCGTCTCTAGGACATTGTTTTAAAAACAGAAGTATGGTAGGTATAAGAATGTCTTTCACAACCACAGGAATCGACCCAGATCTGGACGATAACCTGGCATGATAGTTCTCTCATTTTAGAGCAGATTCATCAAAGACTTGAGTAAGAAGGGCATACTCCATCTAGAGATCCAGACACTTCTGCAGAAGGAGAACCGAGTGACTCTCTCGTATGCGAAGCCGATGAGGACCAGAAGGAAGGAGGCCCTGTCGCCAGACGTCCATGCGGGGAATCAGGACGTTTCCTAGGCAGGCACTGCCCCAGACGGAGTCTCCTACGGGGCTCGCCTCCGGAGACTGAGCGAGAGGGCTCTGCGGGGCCAGAGTCCGCAGCACAGTCACAAAGCGTCATGAGGCCACAAGATTTCCTGGCTGGAAGGCACATGAAGAATAACCATGACAATACCCGAGACAACGGAAATGAAGGGGAGAAGCATCTGCTTTGGGTGGGCAGTAGAGGTGAATCATCAACGCCCCGACCAACGGGGCTGGAGACACAGCAGCGCAGCGCGGGGACTGGCTGACGGTACGGACCGAGGGTCTGGTGCTCTTGGTTTAGTTTCGGTGATTCTTTAGCACTTAGTGAAGACGTTGGGCGTTTTAAGTGGAGACTCCCAAATCCTCTGACAAAAGATGTGATGTTGTGGCGAGGGGTGCAAAGGTCTACTGCTGGGAAGTCCCACAGGTTAGACCACGTTCGCGGGTCCGGCCAAGCGGGGTCTCCCCTGCGTTGTCCGCCACCACTCAGCATTACACAGCCAATGAGACAGAAAAGACGAAAGGAACAATTATGAAATTCTTGACTTCCTTCCTGGGTCATATGTCCACACTCTGCATAAAATAAATAATACTTGTTAAGTCAAAACCAGGCTTAAAATTTGGAAATGGAGGGCGGTGGAGGACAGCAATCTGGTTTTCTTAAGGCGAAATGATAAGGATTTCTTTAAATAGACACTTTATTACATCCACAGGCGATAAAATCCCAGAGCTACTGTTAGGCACGTAAACACAGAGCCTGTAAGAAAAAAAACAAAGGAAATCGAGCAGAGTATTAGGTAACAGCTACTTAAAGAACAACTTTTCACTAAGAAAACATACAGATGCTTATCTCCCTGGCCGCCAAGATGACAAACCAAGAAACTCAGACTGTCCTCTAATGTGTCACATTCCAGGAGACACCTGCTCACTAACACTCCACCAGGGAGGTGGAGTCACTGGAGCGCCGACCACAGGTCAGGTCAGGACCTCACGGTTCCTGACTCTGAGCCCCACGGTGGGCTCGCTGCTCTCAGTGTGGACCCTGCTTTGGCTCCTCTGTGCCCCCCTCTCTCTGCCCCTCCCCTGCCTGCACGCTCTCAAAATTAAATATAAAACCATGAAACAGAAAACAAAAAAATGCCTCCACTCCTTGAAATCATCATCTTCAAAGTACAAATGTATCCAATATTCAACATAACTTTTTAATGGAAGTTGAGAATCACAGAAATTCTGTGGTCACAAAGTATATGTATGTTACAGGGACACACCCTTATTATTTCATGGACAAGATTGCACGCCTAAATACTATTGTAATTTGAAAATACAGATTAATCCAAAATGTTAAAGCGGAGTTACAATGATGGCTAAGTTACATTTCCATGTGAGTCTTCGTTTCCTCTTCTGGCTCAAAATGACACAACCAAACCCTCTCCTCACAAGGAGTGTGACCAACTGAAGCAGAGAGATCGCAGCCCAAAAGCCTTTTACTCCATCCGTTAATGTTCTATCTTGAATTTCATTAAAAACTTCTAGTAAGTAGCTACTGTTCACTGAGAGTAACCTGCAAAACCTACGGTTCCGCCCATTGTAAAGCCCGTCGCTACACTACTAAGGGGAAGCCACGCCAATTGCAGTATGATACTCTGTCTGTCAGAAATCGTAAGATGCCTTCTAATGTCAGCGATGCGAAAATGTGAAAAAATGAGCTAGAACCAATGAAGTGCGGCCTCTTTGACTTATTCCCTCAATTTTGCTTCTCTCCGGCTCGCCTGAGGACTTCGACACAAGACGGCTTACCTGCTAAATATTTAATGTTGTCCAGCTTGTGCGACTCCAGCATGGTTTTGAGGCCGGCGACCTCAGTGTCGATCTTCCTGTCCGTCTGGGTGACAGCCCGGTCTTGCTGGGCATGCTTTAAAACAGAGACGCGCGGCACTGAACCAGCCGGGGTGCCCCTGGCCCCGTGGCTCCCCCGCGGGGCCCTCCCGGGCTGGCTGCGGGTGGAGGGGAGGAAGGAGGCCAGGTCTCCGTTCCGTCCTCACACTGCGTGCGTGATCAGGGCCTCAGTATTTCTGGGCCTGTTGCCTTTTGTTTGAAAATAAAGCCAAAACCAACCGCCCGACCAACAGAAACAAAACTAGGGTGTTTGGACTATCGACGTGGTAACCCATGGGAAAAAAAGCTTTTGTAAATTACAGGCTGCTCTACAGGTTAAGGCACACTTTACGAAGCCAGTCTGTCCTCATGACAATAAATGGGTCTCATCCTCCTAAATTCCTCTGGATGAGAGCTATGTAAAAAAATGCTCTAAATAGTGGACACAGTCTTAGATAGAAAGCAACCGTGCTTCGCCTCAACACAATTTGTACTCACATTTTAATGTTTTCTTCTTTTCACTTCAAACACCAAGTGTTTTTTTAGTATGAGGCTGGGTTATACGAACGGCCTATTTTTGCTCTTTCCCAAACCCAGTTAAACTAGATACATAACCAACCCCTAAACGGTGGTGAGTCTGGCTGATGTTACGAAGGGCTTGTAATATTTCATTAATGCATAAAAGCGCTGGAAATAATTCACTAAAAATCTTGGGATGAGGGAGTATGACGGACCCGTGACACGCGAGGCTTTTACGTGACTTGTACACGTACGTGCCGGTATAGTGCCGTAAACGTGTTTTCTCTGGTGATTTTATAACGTTCCTTCTCCAGCTCCCCGCACTGTAAGACTACAGCGCATAGAACACATACAACATGTAAAATACGTGCTGACTACTGAGGTGACGGGGAAGGCCTCCAGCCATCAGCAGGCCACTGGTAGTGAAGTGTTCGGGGAGTCAAAGTTACATGCCGAGTTCTGACTGCATCGGAGGGTCCCTAACCTCCCTAGTGATCACTTGTAGTTCCTCATAGCTGATGAGTCAGGTAATGAGTGAGGAGACAAATGCCTGGAGTAGAAAATATTCCTGAGGAATATTCTACTCTTCTCTGACGGAAGTGTCCTGCGAGTTTCAGAGGTCCCAAGTAATACAGGATGGGAAAAAGTAATGCGTGCCCGAACTTCAAAAAAATGAAGCCCCATTCCTCATTATTATTCCATCACTGAGATGTAAACTTTCTTTACGATGATCAAATATTCTATTAGGTGTAAAAACAATCCCGTGACACCCCAACTTCTGGGTGCTCGCCCCAAAGGACCGAAAGCAGGGGCTCCCGCAGGTATTTGTGGACAACCTTGTGCACAGCGGCACTACTCACAGCGGCCAGAAGATGGCAGCAGCCCACGTGTCCACGGACCGGGCAATCCACAAGTGGTACGTCCATATAATGGAATATTACTCAGCCTTACAAAGGAGGGAGAGTCTGACACGTGCTACCACATGGATGAACTTAAGGGCATTGTGCTGAGTGAAATAAGCCAGTCACAGAAGGACAAATACCTACGACTGCACTTACCTGAGGTCCCCAGGGCAGGCAAGCCAGCAGAGACAGAGTACAGTGGGGAGGTGGTGGGAAGCGGGCAGTTTCAGTCCTACACGCGGTAAAGAGCTCACAGGTGGACGGCTGTGGCGGTGGGTAGTGCCGTGAACGGACTGAATGCCACTGAACTGCTCACGGGGAGGCGGTTCAGTGGTAGTTTTATGTGTGCTTTACCACAACTAAAACGGAACCCCTGGGGCGCTAACCCTGCACGCACCTTCCCTACAACACATCACGAAGGACAGTAACCACACATGGGATGAAGCAGAGGTGAACACAACCATCAAGAACAGTCTCATTTCTTACCAACGCCACCATTTCCGTCCGCATTTCCAGCAGCTTCCTTTCATTCAACGAATACTGAAAACAAACATGTAACCCAGGTCAGAGTCTGATTTATTCCTTTCTCCCGTTCCTCCTCCTCTGGTCTCTGTACTTGCAAGAATACAGAACACTAGAAATCACCTCTGGAGTCAAGTACCTGCTAGCCCCTCCCCTTTAGAAGAATCTGCTCAACTTTCTGATTTCTAGCCACACACTGCTCCAGTATCTGGTCCTTTGTCACGCCCCACATTCTCTCCCCGGCTTCACTGTGACCTCATTAGGCCCACCCACCAGGAGACCAATTGGCCCAGCTCAGCATGCTGAGTCAGATGCTTTCTGGCTTTGAAAGGATCGAAAAAAGTGGGGAACGATGCAGTTTGGGAGCTGTCCCGTCACAATTACAAAACTGGTCACTACTTGAGGCTTAGATAAAGACAGGGGTTTTATAAAGCTGTGGAAAAACTAGTTTCGAGGAATATTATTCTGTGACACAGATATTGCCTACAGAGACGATATAAATGCATTGGTACAAGAAGTGCACGAAGCCATCATATGTTGGTGCCAATTAAACAACAAGAACCTGCTTGGATGCTATCACAGTCCGGTGTTGTTAAGGGAACTGACTAGCACTACTCAGAATCAAAATGGTATCTCGCCTTTGGCTGTTAACGTTTATGCAAAGATGTAGTGCCATTTTGTTGACCTTGCGACCAAATTCAGACATAGCTCCTTAGCAATGGGCATTAGGGTTTCATCGAGCTACTGAAAACCTATCATGTATGTGAAAAATTAGCTTTTAGTTCTTCACTAAATTAACACTGTTAGAGGGGAGAAAATTAATGCTTTAGTATCTAGAAACTTCCTAGCTATAAAATGTTCCCCCTGGTATTTAAACAGTACAAATAACAGAGTATGAAAACAGTAATGCCAATAATTTTTTTTTAAAAAAGGAGAAAAAACCCCCACAAAACCCCCAAGCCCCAAAGCAAGGAAGAGCTTAGGACCAACGAATGCTCATCTCCGCTTTGTGTGCCAAGATTTCAGAAGAGGAAAGAGCTATGCATCAAACCACCACAAGAGGGCAGGGTGCACTGGATTTTTCTGCAAACCCTTAGACTCCAGTCTCCTTCCATCACGATTAACAAGAGAAAAGAAAGGCCGAAACCTTGACCCTGCCATGGTTTTTAAAATAACTTCTATGTGACTCCATCTCCCTGCACCCGAAGCAGTTTATAGGCTATACTGCTTTTGAAACTGGCTATAAGTACCATCACTTATATATTTGAATCAGTATTATAACTTTATTAATTTTCTTATTATTTTGTAAGTAGGCTCCAGGCCCAAGGTGGGGCTAAAACTCATGACCTTGAGATTAAGAGTCCCATGCTCTACTAAGTCAGCCAGGTGCTCCAGAATTATGATTTATTAAACGAGGAAAGGGAGGGTCAAGTAACATGCTTGTACTCCAGAGTCGTCCAAGTTCAGGATGACGGAGAACCACTTCTCAGCTGGGAGATAAATCACATAAACTCCTGGCTTCAGCCCATGTTCACCGACCCCACCCCTTCCACCTCCTGGACGTACTTCTGCCCTACCAGGTCAGCCACGGGCTAAATCAAGTGCGTCCAGGTTGGTCGCTAGGTACGCGACCCAGAGGGACAAACGTAATTAAAGAGTTTCTCTTCTTCTAGAAGCTGATCGTATGCTAATGATCGTTAAATATTTTAGTGGTGCGAGGTGATTTAATCTTCATGGTTGAGAAGTGTTTTTTAAGACAAGACACCGACAGGTGACATGGGCACAATAATTATTCTGCACAGTAATGCTCAGCTCAACTACTGAAATGCAGACACAGTTCCGAAATACAGTTAAGTCCCTGTCTGTCTTTCAGTGTTCACTTCATTTATCATTGCAGCACATTTTGGTTCTAAACAGTGAAAACAAAGACAATGAACAAGTATGCATACTCGGTTTTGTAGGGTGTGTCAGTTCCGTTTGTGAAAAATGCTTTGTACCCCTACTTCTCATTATCCTAAGAAAGAAGGTAACTAACTATTGCTATCAAGTTCAAATAAAGCCTGGAGGAAAAGATGGAGGGGTTAAAATTCGCTAGAGGCAACTCAACATGCATCTTCATTAGTACATATTCACTGAGGTGTCATTTACAATCACCGGGACATGGAAGACCAAGTGTCCACTGATGGGTGAATGAAGAAAATGTGGTCTATAGGGGCGCCCCTGGCTCAGTCAGTGAAGCATCTGACTTCGGCTCAGGTCATGATCTCAGTTTGTGGGTTCCATCAAGCCCCAGGTCAGGCTCTGTGCTGACAGCTCGGAACCTGGAGCCTGCTTCAGAATCTCTGTCTCTTTCTCTGCCCCTCTCCCACTCTTGTAATCTCTGTCTCTAAATAAATAAACGTTTCAAAAAATGGGGTGTATGTAATATACATATATATGTGTGTGTATGTGTGTATGTATTACACACACACACACACACACACACACACACACTGAAGTATTACTCAGCCATAAAAAAGGAAGGAAATCAGGCCACTGGGGACAACATGGATGGACCCTAGGTGATTAAATAAGAGAAAGATAAATACTGTATAATCTCTCTTACATGTGGAATCTAAAATCTGCTCCCAAACCAAAAAGAAATCTCTCCAAACCTGAGTTCACAGGCACAGAGACCAGCATGGCAGTTGCCAAAGGAGGGAGCTGCCGGGCGGGTGAAATAGGTCTCAAGGTACAGACTGAAGCAGCTGTGAACACGGGTAAGTCCTGGGCTGTAGTGGATGGCATGGTGATTACAGGTGATTGTACTGTAGTGTGTATTTCAGAGTGGCCGAGAGAAATTCTCACTGCACAAGAAAACTTTTGTAATGATGTATGGGGACAGATGGTAACTAGAGCAACAGTGGTAAAAGTTCTGCAGTGTAAACAAATATGAAATCATTACATTGTATGCCTGGAACTAATATAATGCAGTAGATGTTAAGTATAACTGAAGACAGTAAATTTCTCCAAAAGTATTACTGTGGCAGCTCTGAGGGGGGATAAAGTACTTATCTGCATCGTGTCTGAAAGAAGCAAGGGGAGCAGAACTGTGTTTCCAGTTTCTCAGACATTAGCAACTTACTGTACAGGTGTGGGGG
The DNA here is from genome assembly GCF_006229205.1 of Suricata suricatta. Taxonomy (NCBI): domain Eukaryota; kingdom Metazoa; phylum Chordata; class Mammalia; order Carnivora; family Herpestidae; genus Suricata; species Suricata suricatta. The sequence goes on along the minus strand of NC_043706.1, from coordinate 14,909,133 downwards.
CCAGCTTACTTACTCTGATCTCTTTTTCATAACAAGTGTATACAACTACTTTTCTTACATACAAGTTTCAATTTAATGTAACTTAAAGAAACATTAGGGCGCCTGGGTGGCTCATTCGGTTGAGCGTCTGTCTTCAGCTCAGGTCATGATCTCACAGTCCGTGGGTTCGAGCCCCGCATTGGGCTCTGTGCTGACCGCTCAGAGCCTGGAGCCTGCTTCAGATTCTGTGTCTCCCTCCCTCTCTGCCCCTCTCCTCCTCACTCTCTGTCTCTCTCAAAATAAAATAAAGACAATTTAAAAAAATTTTTTTTAAAAAGAATCATTTAGAATTTGCATTTCAAAACAATGCAATAAAGTCATTAAGATGTCTCTATTAAAAAAAAGACTATATGCTTTGGATTCTGTGTCTCCCTCTCTCTCTCTCGCTGCCCCTCCCCAGCTCATGCTCTCTCTCAAAAATAAATGAATAAACTTTAAAAAAGGCTATATGGAAATACTTTTTAATCTTGAATTTCAGTGTAGACTTTACTATTAATAATTTAATATTCGAGAGATCGTCAACTTAATTTTCAAAAAATCAGGAGCTGTAGAGGTTTAAATCAGATTAAATAGAGCGAGACTGAGTTTGGTTTCTTTGGTAATGTCTAAGTAACACATAATTTAGTCTCTCTGAAGCAAGATTCAAACTTGATTTCACCAAGATTTTAATTAAAACATTTTTTTTAAAAGATTTATTTTAAAGATTTTAAGTAATCTGTACACACAGCATGGAGCTCAAACTCATGACCCTGAGACGGAGAGTCACATGCTCTACGGACTGAGCCAGCCAGGTGCCCCTTCCAAAATGTGCATTTTAATGCTAGTTTTGAAAGCATCAGATTTAAGCTCTAAGCTAAAAACAGAATGAAAGCGAAAACCCTCTAACAACAGTACCCAGGTAAATGTTTAACAGTACTGGTGAACTGTATATAAACTCAGGCTTGACCAGGTACGCCGCCCTGCAAGGAAATGAATTCGTACTGTTTTGAATAAAGGAACATACCAATTCCTTCACTCTGCTCTTTTCTAGATTGAACTCTAATTTGGTATCTGTTCGGACTTTGACCACTTCATCCTAGGAGGAGGGCAAACGACAAAGAAAGAAAGAAATCCACAGTGAGAATTGGAAACCACGGACGCGAGGCCTAGGACGGTGCCTGGTGCCTTCTGCCCGGGGCGGCCGGCTGAGGCACGGGGCAGGGCCAGGGGCCCTCGGAGACACAGGCCATGGGGCGGGAGACGCGGCCCGGCCGAGCCACGGCTGGGCCCAGCCCTGTCTTGGAACATCCCCGTTGGACACACACAGAGTCCTCTTTGATGCTCAGGTCAGGCCAGAGCGGGTCACCGCTGCCTCAACCTCAGGATTCGCCGAGTGATCTCCGTATAGCATTTACGGCTAAAGCTGTTCTCTCGACAGCTCTGGAAAGCAGACTTGGGCTCAAAGAAGGAGAATACTAAATTCTGGTATAAATACAGCCTTCTTTCTGACACTCGCCCGAACCTTTTCTAACCCCCATGCCCTTTCCACTGGGGGGAAGAAAATCAAACAGCTGGACAGGAAGCATTTGAAAACCACAGGTAGCTCTCTGAGGCCAGTCTTTGCCAAGAGGATCTAAGGACTCCACGTGGCTTCTTTAACCTTTTTATTTAAACGTGACTTAACTCATCCCAGAACGCAATTTTCTTAATGAATTTGGTTACAGACATCACTCATGTCTTCAGTGACTACGTCCTTAGCTAAATCTTCCAATGTGTGCTTCGGAGACCTATTACAGAAATAACTGCCACAGAACTAAAGCACTTCTGACACTGTATTTATCACTATGCTTACGTCACTGCGACCAAACCACAGGAGGGAGGATCTTACCATTACTTGCTGTTTTAACCGATGCAGTTCGAGGTTTATTTTCTAAAAACATATTAAAAAAAAAAGAAAGTCAAGGATATGTTTAGAAGATTAGGAAAAAAAATACATAAAACTTGGTAATAAACACACATGAGAACATGTACTTGTGCATGAGTTTTCCTAACTCCTCATGGAACATTCTGAACCTGGCTGCGTCCCGAATGAAGCGAGACCTGAGCGGCTCCCCCCATCCCACCCCGCCCCCGCAGAAACCGGTCATGCCGGGTGGTGAGACCAGGCATGTGCCTCTCGAGATCGGTTTTCATTCATTTAGAAAGTCCCATAAAGTCGGTAATACATCTGTTTTTAACATCCATGTTTGCCTCCACAGACCCTGCGTTAATACCTCCTTCAGTTTTTAACATATTCTGCCTTCAAAGAGCTGACTGTAAGGTCAAATGTGACAGTTTCAGACTTTACCATTTTCTAGCAAAAGAAGGACTCTTTCGCCAAAGGGCTTCTTACAAGGCTAGGGTCTCCCGGTCACATGCGGAGGCCCGAAAACCAGAGGGGGTGCCGCCGCGGCGCCCCCTGCAACGCTGACCCCAGGCGCTGCGCTCTACAAACCGCGAGAACCCCAAACTGGAAACAGTTCTAATATGCACTTGACCCTTGAACAACGCAGGGGTTAAGGGCGTTGATTCCCCACATGGCTAAAAACCTGCATATAACTTTGGACTCCCCCAAAACTTAACCTACTAACAGCCCAGTGCTGACCGGAAGCCATCCCAATAGCGTGACACATATTTTGCACGTTGGGTGTTATATATTATCTTCTTACCGTAAAGTAAGCCAGAGAAAAGGAAACGTTATTCACAGAGGGAGTGTGGACAGGGGAGGGACAGAGACATGGGGAGACCAGAATCTGAAGCAGGCCCGTGTTGTTCAGGGGTCAACTGTCCGTCACAGGAGAATAATGGGGCACATTCGTGTGATCCTACACACAGTGGACAAGGACAGTCTACTGCTGCAAGACACACTGAATGCTTCTACCAGATGAAGTTCTAGTAAAGGCAAAGCTGGTCAACGGTGCCACAGATCAGGACGGTGGCTTCCTAGCAGGGTGGGGGCAACAGAGTTCTGGGGTTCCAACAATATTCTCCTTTCTGACCTGCCTGGTAGCAGACACCTCGTGAAAACATGTCTATGGTGCACTTTTGTCTCCGCATGTTAGGTCTCTATGTCTGTAAGTACAAGGGGTGCTTTAGTTTTACCTCATTTTCTGCTCTGAGGGCTGAAAATTCACTCTTCTCCAAAATAATCATATCTTTTTTCACATTAGCAATCTGAGACATTATTTGCTGAACAGTGATCTCCTAGGAAGAGAAAAACAAAACGTATAAATAACCTGTGCCGGCCGAGGAGGCCCGCCTCCTAGCTGGTATCACCTTCGTGAGAAACCAGAAGGATGCGGATGTGAGAAAGGAGGCTGAGCCAGGTCCTGCTCCATTAATGAGAAAAGGAAAATGATGAAGACTCAAGTCCAGGATCATCAAGGGGGCCACAGTTGGGGGGGGGGGCAGGGTGAGGGCCAGCAGCCCGAGAGCCCGCTGCTATGATGCTGGCCGGTCCCGTTCGCTAAGGATGGTGGATGGGAACTGTCCGTGCTCAAGCACAGGGAGTTTTCCAGCCGATTCTACAACAGTTGACAAAACAGCTTCAAATATGTATTTTTTTATACCACCGGAATCATTTGCCTCTCAACTACGGTTAAAAGTACTATGTGCTTTTCAAGAGAGTAATATCCAAAAATATGTATCACAAACACCACCCCAGGTTTAGACTTCGCGTCTGCTGCGGCCCCCAGAGCTAACCTGCTGCGTCTTCGTGACCATGTCCTTGTAGACGATATCCATGTTGGCGTCCGTGATCTTGACCAACGCAGAGACGGTGATTTCGGCTTGCTGCGTGGTAAACCCTAAGCGAACACACACAGACAGTCACACCCTGGAGTCTCCGTTTGTCAGACAAAAACCAGAATAAAAACCCTTCACAGAAAGGGAGAAAGGGAGTTCAGAAGCCTGGTGTGGCGGGAGGTGACACCAGGGCCCAGGCTGTGGCGCGTGTCACTCTGTACACGCGGGGCACGTTGGAGTCTGTTTCTCCGTGTGAGACGGGGGTCGGGCTGGCGTCCTCTAACATCCCCCCAAGCTGTCAAAATCACGTTTCCGGAGAAAGTCTCCTGACAAAGAGGAAGCCGGCAGGTGGGGCCAAGGGAAGGAAAGAAAGACTCAAAATTACAGATACCGTTCACTGCCTTTTTAATTTAACACAGACCCCAGGTAATTCTTATTTTCTTCTGTGTGGTCTACATTTTCCAGGATGATGTGACTTCCTGAACTTAAAATGTATAGGTCAGTAAAGAATCATTTACTTAAGTAACAAAGCTCAATTATTTTATAGCCTGCACAAATCTGTCAAATCATCAACCACAAGAAGACAACCAGTAATTCAGCTGTTTATTTATTTGATGTTAACAAGACAAAATCATTCTTTTATTTTTCCTCTACAAGTCTCTTGGGTCACTTGTGGCGGGGGCCAGGCTGGAAAAAATACATTCTTTGCTACTCAGTAAATGATACGGAATTGGATGATATTAACATCCAACTCAGCAGTGTTACTATTTCTAATAACTTTAGATGGTAATTCACATTTCACATTGGAAATCCTAATAAAAATGCTTAAAACCACGTCCCTGGAGAGTAATTTTTTTCTATTCTTCCATCCATAAGGATTACAGAAGAATCTATTGATTCTTGTAATTAAAGGCACGTTTGAATAAAGTTATAACTGATACAATCTGGATCAGATGAAGGATGGAACTAAAATTTTTAAAAACCAAAGGTAAAGATGTGAGAGAGACAAAAAGGACTTCCAAAGACCACTCCCTTCACTTTATTCGAAATCCTTTAATTTTCAACATGTGGGTCATGCACCTCCAGAAAAATCATCCAAAAGGCTTCCCACCTAAATGTTAATGCTGGTTAGCTCTGGGGCATTGTGATTCAGGGCACATTTGTTTGTTTGTTTCTTTTCTGCCTTCTCCATTTTTTGAAAGCAAAGACGCATCTTGCAATTTCTGAAACTTTATGAAGCGTTTCTAATTAAATATAGTTTGGCAGTGATGAATGAGAGAGAAAGAGAAACCAGAAGAGAACTTACTGATAAGTAAGGTTGCTGATAAGAAACTCCACAACCTTATAATTTATAACCACCTGCGGGAGGAAAGAGGAATAAGGCCTAAAACCCGACTGGGCTAGCAAGTACAAATGAATGTTTTGGAAGAAGCGGAGAACACGTCGCGATCAGGGTTGGAGAAGCTGCGAGCGGGAAGCACCCTCCAGCAGGGGACAGGCTGTGGAGAGGAAAGGACAGAGCGGGGGAGTTCCCGGACGGAACTCTGGGCCTCACCCCCCTGCACCGCCGACCCGCATCGTTCCCCGAAGAGGCCTCACGCCCTACACTGCAGCGGGGTCCTCCCGACGCCGGGCCTGAGACACGCAAACGCTTGGGGTCAAGGCCTGAAATCAAGAAAAGCAGGAAGCACATCTATTGAAATGCCACACTTTAAACTTTAAACATGACCAATTTTTATTTGTCAAAAATAAATAACTAAGTTGACCTGTGGGTGAGGGAGGGGAAATAAACCGCACCTGTTAGCGGGAAACAGATCCGCGGCCATCTCGCGGCCACTGCAGCTACCCTGCCACCGAGCACAATTTACGACGCTTCCCCACCATCAGCAATCCCCTGCGTGCGGTCACACCTCCCCATCATGATGAATGTGTCCTGTTACGTGGGGTAATTTTTGGTGCAAGAACACGAGGTCCACAGAAAGCAGGAGAAAGCAGGAAGATGTCTGCTCATCAAGATGATTCTTATGCCGCCTTCTCACTTATGCTTTTCTTTTTTAAGTTCTGAGCTGAAAGACGCTCTGGTGAACGAAAGGCCCACTTTCCTACTCTGAGCCGGAAAGTGGTGAGAATTATGACCCAGTGCATGACCGCATTTCCGTTACTTCTCAAAAGGGTCTTTGGAATTCTCATCGTGCTGACGCTACCCACGAGACGAGGAGACGGAGCCTGGGAAGGATGGCAGGGCTGCTCGGCTTTAAAGCTGGGCCTCGGCAGACCTCGAACCCAGGACTTCCCACGCCCCCACACGAGCACAGAGGAACTCACGGTGTCCCGTGTCCTGGGCAAGTGCAGCACGGCCACGGAGGGCAGCCTGGAGGGACAGCCCCACAGTGCCCTGAAGAGTCACAGCCCAGAGAACGAGAGCTGGTGTGAAAAGAGAACGTCAGGCGGGGAAGCGTCAGACTTCGGGCCAGGTCATGGTCTCACGGTCTGCGGGTTCGAACCCCGCATCTGTCAGCTCAGAGCCTGGAGCCTGCTTCAGATCCTCTGTCCCCTCTCTCTCTGCCCCTCCTCCACTTACACTCGCTCTCTCCCAAAAATAAACATTTAAAAAATAATAAAACATAAATAAAAGAGAATGTTACCTATGTATTGAAGGCACTGTCAATAAATACCATATATATTAGAGTTAATAAACAGCAATAAGGTAAAATAGTAGTTAGACTATTAAAAAACCGCCACAAGTTAGAATTATTAGCAACTACTGCTCAGTAGAATTTTAACTTCATAAAAATTCTCAAAGCACACAACACACACAGTAAGAAAACTACCACTTCCGTGCCTCAGACAGCTTTCACAGGGACCATTCCTGAGGTTTGCTAACTTGGGTCTAAATTCTTACCGAGAATGCTGCACTTCTAGATGATATTACAAACAATACACTTCTCAGGGTGCCTGGGTGGCTCAGTCAGTTAAGCATCCGACTTCAGCTCAGGTCATGATTTCACGGTTCGTGAGTTCAAGCCCCATGTCAGGCTCTGTGCTGACAGCTCAGAGCCTGGAGCCTGCTTCAGATTGTGTCTCCCTCTCTCTCTGCCCCTGCCCTGCTCACGCTATCTGTGTCTCTCAAAAATAAACAAACATTAAAAAATAAAGTTTAAAAATACACTCCTTTCAAACAGAGAGAAAATGGGTGGGGAAAGTCTCAACCAGTACCAATGAAGCAACGGTGTCCTTAAGTAAAAAATAAGAACTTAAAATATGGAGACTGAACACATCTACCTCGAGGGAGGGGCAAGATGGTGGAGGAGCAGGGAGATCTGGAATCTCTGCCCAGCTGCAAGATTCATACTGAGAAGGACTAAAGCCACAATACTCGGATCTGCAAGAATGGGAAGTGTACACACAGAGTCCTCAGAGATGACAGCCTCATGGATGCCTGAGTGAGTGCCAACTGGGGCCGGAGGCTCTGGGGCACCAGCCCAACACAGAGTCAGGGGAGACCGTCCAGGGCGGTGGTACAGAGCCTTGGAGGGCCGCGTGTGGAGACACGGCCCAGGGCCGTGGAGGACCCCAAGTGGAATGGCCATGCAGAGTGGCCAAGAGCCAGGCAAAGAGAGAGAGAGAAACTGAAAATGCTCATAGAATGGTCTCTGGAGAGAGGAGAGACAGCGGCCCAGGACAGAGAGACGCTGCCTTCCCATATATAGCGGCTGGGCGCGGGGAGAGAGCTCCATACCCCTCAGCGGGCTTGTCCTCCCTTGGGCTTGGCAGCTCCAGACCCCAGGCGGAGCCAGGGGAAAAGCTGGCTCCCCGTCCCCTTACTCATTCCTGGCTAGAAAGCCGCCCACCTGCGGGAGGACATTTCATCTGGGGCAGTAGCATTAAAATGCATGGACTAGGATTTGGAAATGACACGGAGCCAGGAACAAAAAGCAATTTGGCCCACCGGGGGCACAAGGAGATCGGACTCAAAACAGTGGCTTGCAACGCGTGGTCCGAAGGGGGCTTGGGGCACTGCACTCTTCTCCCAGCAACCACTTAGGCAGGGCCTTGGAGAGCAGCCCCTGAGCCCCCACCTACGTACACCAAACCATGCCCATCCACGCTGGTGAGCTGCTCCTTTTCCCCACCTTTTTTCTTTTTTCTATTTTCTCTCTTCCTTCTTTTCTCCTCCCCGCCACCCGCCCCGGAATCTGGGAAATAGATCAATTCTGGCCACCCAGATATATTTTCCCTTATTTCCCCCCTCTGCAGGTTTTATGTTCTCAGACTGTCCTTGGTCTTTGGTTATTTCTGTCCTCCTCCTCCTCTTTTTTTTTCCTTTTCCTTTCCTTTCTTTCCTTTTCTGTTCATTTTTTCTTTCCCCTTTTTGTTTGCTTGTTTATTTGATTTGTCTGTGTGTTTGCGTGTTTTGCTCCCTGTGTGTTTGTCTGTTTTCCTTTTCGGGGCTACCTCAAGAAACAAGCCAAAGTACACATGGTGGAGAGTTCCAAATATCACTGAGTAGGGAAATAAAATAATCAAAAGCACAACAAGAGAAACCAAGAGGCATCATTAAAAGAACACTTCCTGAACGGACTGGCTCTGGACAGTCAATAAGCCTCCTTTAACAGAGCCATACTAACAAGTGCATAGTGTGAAATGAGCTTTTAAAACTGACAAGAGACAGAAAACTTACCAAAATGGCAAAACGAAAGAACTCTCCTCTAAATAAACTCCAGGAAGAAGTCACAGCCACAGAACTGCTCAAAACAGATATAACTAAACAAGAATTTAGAACAATTGTCATAAAATTAATCGCTGGACTTGCAAAAAGCATGGAAGTCATCAGGGAAGTTACTGATACAAAGACAAGGGTCCTTCAAAATAGCAGTGATGAGTTGAAAAAAGGTATAAATGAGGTGCATAATAAAATGGAGGCGGCCCCTGCATGGATTGAAGAGGCAGAGAGGAGAATAAGTGAATTAGAACACACAGTTATAGCAAAAGACAATGCTGAGAAAAAGAGAGAAATTGATCCAGGAGCAGGAAAGGAGAATTCGAGACCTGAGTGGTACAATGAAACAGAACAATATCCGTACCATTGGAATTCCTGAAGAAGAAAGAGAAAAAGGTCCTGAAGGGGTACTTGATCAGATTATACCCAAGAACTTTCCCAATCTGGGGAAAGAAAAAGACATTGAAATTCAAGAGGTGCATAGAACTCCACTAAGATGTAACTTGAATCAACCTTCGGCACGAAATATCATAGTGGGACTGGCAAAATATAAAGATAGAATTCTGAAAGCAGCTAGGGATAAAAGGGCCCTAATATACAAAGGGAAACCTATCAGAATGGTTACAGACTATCTACTGAAACTTCGCAGGCCAGGAAGGAATGGCAGGAAATCTTCAATGTGATGAACAGAAAAAATTTGCAGCCAAGAATTCTTTATTCAGCAAGTCTGTCATTCAAAATAGGAGAGATAAAGGTTTTCCCAAATAAACAAAAATTGAGAGAATTCATCAGCACCAAACCAGCCCTAAAGGAAATCCTAAGAGGGACTCTATGAGGGAAATGTAAAAAGGAATATAAGGTACCAGAGACACCAAGACAAACATGAACTCTGCAGAGAACACAATGAATCTAAACTCACATTTTTCAATAATAACACTGAATGTAAATGGACTGAATGTTCCAATCAAACGACACAGGGTAGCAGAATGGATCAAAAACCAAAATCCATCTATTTGCTGTCTACAAGAGACTTACCTTAGACCTGAAGACACCTTCAAATTGAAAGTAAAGGGATGGAGAAATATCTATCATGCGACTGGAAGTCAAAGGAAAGCCAGAGTAGCCATATTTATATCAGACAAACTGGACTTTAAAATAAAGGCAGTAAAAAGAGATGAAGAAGGACATTATATAATAATTACAGGGTCTCTCCATCAGGAAGAGCTAACAATTATAAACATCTATGCGCTGAATTCGGAAGCACTCAAATACATAAAACAGTTAATTACAAACAGAAACAATCTTATTGACAAGAATGTGATTATCGCAAGGGATTCTAATACTCTACTTATAACAATGGATAGGTCAACCAGACAGAAAATCACTAAAGAAACAATGGACCTGAACGGCACATTGGAACAGATGGAATTAATAGATATATTTAGAACTCTGCACTCTGAAGCTAGGGAATACCTTTCATCTCGAGTGCGCATGGCACATTCTCCATGATAGATCACATGCTGGGGCATAAAGCAGCCCTCCATAAATATAAATGAATTGAGATCATATCATGCACACTTTCAGATCACAATGCTGTTAAGCTTGAAATCAATCACAGGGAAAAGTCTGGAAAAACCTCCAAAAATGTGGAGGCTAAAAACCACCCTACTAAAGAATGATTGGGCCAATCAGGCAATAACTTAAAAAATATATGGAAACAAATGAAAATGAAAATACAACAATCCAAACTCTCTGGGATGCAGCAAAGGCAGTCCTAAGAGGAAAGTATATTGTAATCCAGGCCTATTTCAATAAACTAGAAAAAGCACAAACTCAAAATCTAACAGAGCACCTAAAGAAACTAGAAGAGGAGCAGCAAGAGCACCCCAAACCCAGCAGAAGAAGAGAAATAATAAAGAGCAGGGAAGAAATAAACAATATAGAATCCATCAAAAACAACTGAACAGATCAATGAAACCAAGAATTGGTTTTTTGAAAAAATAAACAAAATTGATAAACCTCTAGCCAGGCTCCTCAGAAAGAAAAGAGAGAACACCCAAATAGACAAAATCATGAATGAAAATGGATCTATTACAACAGATCCCTTAGAAATGCAAGCAATCATCAGAGATTACTATGAAAAATTATATGCCAACAAACTAGACAATCTAGAAGAAATGGACAAATTCCTAAACACACATGTACTACCAATATTCAAATGGGAAGAGATAGAAAATCTGAACAATCCCATAACCAGTGAAGAAATCGAATCAGTTATCAAAAATCTTCCAACAAATAAGAGCCCGGGGCCAGATGGCTTCCCAGGGAAATTCTACCAGACATCTGAAGCAGAATACCCATCCTAAAAAATAGAAATAGAGGGAAAACTTCTGAACTCATTCTATGAAGCTAGCATCACTTTGATCCCCAAACCAGACACTCAACAAAAAAAGAGAAGTACAGGACAATATCTTTAATGAATACAGATGCAAAAATACTCAACAAGATACTAGCAAATCGAATTCAACAGCATATAAAAAGAATTATCCATCATGATCAAGTGGGATTCATTCCTGGGTTACAGGGCCAGTTCAATATTTACAAATCCATCAATGTGATACATCACGTTAACAAAAAAAAAACCCCAGATAAAAACCATGTGATCCTATCGATAGATGCAGAAAAAGCATTTGACAAAATACAGCACCCTTTCTTAATAAAAACCCTCAAGAAAGCTGGGATAGAAGGAACGTACTTAAACATAATAAAAGTCATTTATGAAAAGCCCACAGCCAATGTTATCTTCAATGGGGAAAAACTGAGAGCTTTCCCCCTGAGATCAGGAACAGGACAGGGGTGTCCACTCTCACCACTGTTGTTTAACATAGTGCTGGAAGTCTTAGCATCAGCAATCAGACAACAAAAGGAAATAAAAGTCATCAGAATCAGCAAAGAAGAAGTCAAACTTTTACTTTTCGCAGATGACATGATACTCTACATGGAAAACCCGACAGACTCCACCAGAAGCCGTCTAGAACTGATCCATGAGTTCAGTGAAGTTGCAGGTACAAAATCAATGTACAGAAATTGGGTGCATTCCTATACACCAAAAATGAAGGAACAGAAAGAGAAATCAAGAAACTGATCCCATTCACAATTGCACGAAAAACCATAAAATACCTAGGAATAAACCTAACCAAAGATGTAAAAGACCTGTACAATGAAAACTATTGAAACCTTATGAAAGAAATTGAAGAAGACACAAAGAAATGGAAAAACATTCCATGCTCATGGATTGGCAGAATAAACATTGTTAAAATGTCATTATTACCCAAAGCAATCTACACAGTCAATGCAATCCCCATCAAAATTGCACCAGCATTCTTCTCAAAGCTAGAATAAATTATCTTAAAATTTGTATGGAACCACAAAAAACCCTGAATAGCCAAAGTTATATTGAAGAAGAAAACCAAAACGGGAGGCATCAGAATCCCAGACTTCAGCCTCTACTACAAAGCTGTCATCATCAAGACAGTATGGTATTGGCACAAAAACAGACACATAGACCAATGGAATAGAATACAGAACCCAGAACTGGACCCACAAATGTATGGTCAATTAATCTTTGACAAAGCAGGAAAGAGTATCCGATGAAAAAAAGACTGCCTCTTTAGCAGGTGGTGCTGGGAGAACTGGACAGCAACATCAGAAGAATGAAACTAGACCACTTTCTTACATCACACACAAAAATAAACTCAAAATGGCTGTAAGACC